>NC_133365.1:47801580-47824266 GCF_049309525.1 Garra rufa | reverse complement strand
CTCTTTATAACAGTACAACAGATATATAAAATGCATATAAATATCACTATCACTCTGCACCCTTAAAAATAAAGGCTCCAAAAGGGTGTTTTTGCAGTCATGCTATAGAACTATTTTTAGCTCCCCAAAGAACCTTTCAGTGAACATTGTATAAAATAACCATTTTGAAGAACATTTAAAAAATCTAAAGAAGCTTTTTCGACTATAAAGAACCTTTTCTGCATTTGAAAGGTTCCAAGGTTCTTCTTGGAATCATCAATGCCAATAAAGAACCTTTATTTTCAATAGTGTGTATCTCCAAATAATATGTCTTGATGATATTCAAAGAAAAATTATATTGAAATGCTTAGTGTTATGATCAAAGCTTTGTAATTTTTATTGGGGGAGCAAAACATAACACAATGCAATACAATGATGATTGAGAGATTAACAAATAAACGTTCCTCAAAAGCCTGATGTATCATATTTGATACTCACATTTTAAACACAATATTTCTAAAAAAAAATAAAGTAAACCTATTCACCTTTTTCCCGTCCCGTAAAAATGGGCGTGGCTATTCGTAAATTTTCTGGGTGTGGCTTCCGGTCTCATCCACATCCAGATATTTTTTAGCTGTACAAAACAGATGTTTGACTGTTTGATATAATATAAATAATATGTGTCTTACCATATTATTTTAATGTATTGTCTTAATTATGAACACATTGGCTTGTGTTGCAAATAGTTTCACCTTTACTGCACGTTGTTATTCTTCTTGTTATTTTACTATGGCGGCTAATCAACCGGAAGTCTCACCCATAGGCGTACTTCCGCGTTAAAGAAAATGGTGGATACATGTGTTCATATTGAAATAATTCTAAAAATATAATTTACCTTTACGTTTACTTACAGCATAAAACGAAGGTTGACACTTTTAAAACGATACATTTAATGTATTAATCAGATAAAAACAACATGCATTTTACATTGTGTACAACAGGTTTTGATGATATTGATATTTTAGATGCCTTACAAATGTATCTATCAAATAAGACAGCTTTATTGGGTTAAAGAGATAACATTTTTGAATTTTCTTTGTTTTGAATGTAAGAAAGCACCCCAGTTGTATTGTTTTAAAGCACATTTGTAAGTAAAGATGCTCAAAATCGAAAATAATGGTGATGAGAAATGGCATGGAGAAAAACAGGACAACAAGTGAGATTTCCACCGTCCACCCTGTTACAACAGCGCTGGTTAGATCATGTGAGTGAGTCACCCATTTTACTGGCAACACTTTTAATGGTTAAGATCATTTCCCCCATCCTGCCAGTCAGTTCCTCCCTCCATCAAGCTTTCATCTAACATATACAGTATTGTGATGTTTATATTGTACATTTAAAAGGGAAGGGAATCCATCAAAACCCCTTCAAATTTATCTGAGAAAGTGAATGAGCTCTGGAGAGAAAGAGAGAGAAAGAGAGAGAGAGAAACAGCAGCAAATAAGTGCTGTTTGTTCATCCATGTCTGTAATTTCATCCATCCTAGGCCCTGTAATCATTCACTTGTCTCTCTCTTTGTCTGCTGCTTTACGGTCCTCCTCTTTCAACGTGGTGTATGTTCTCTGGGTCTTAAACACTGGCTTTTTTCTTGCTTTAAATGTGTTTATGTGTCTGTCTATGAGTAAGAGAGGATGAAAGAGACAGAAAGAGGCAGAGAGAGTGCTGATGAAAAGTGGCCAATCATAGAAACTATGACTCATCTCACGCAATCAGTGTCACACACATGCATGTACACGTAAAGCTCTTTGCGGATTGATGTTCTGAGTTTCTCCTTCACCATATATGTTCTGGTTTTGAACAATAAAACAGTGGCAAAAAGGATCTGGATCATCATTTTTTATCAGTTTATGTGTGTCAGCCAATAATCTGTGTGTGTGACAGTCCAGATACAGTCAATACTGGAGGAGGCAGGCATTGTGGGTTGGATGGGTTTAATTGATCACTCCGCTGAAGGAGACAAACCCACTTTCACCCTCCCTCTGCCATCTGTGGGGTCACAGACACACGCCGATTTCAGCAATGCAATGCACCGACTTGTCTTTCCCTTTTTTTTCCCTTCCCCTTTTCTCACTCATTTTTATAAATCAGCAATTCGGCATTGGACAGTCGACTAAACAAACTGGCTGAACAAATTGAACTGTCCTGTTCTGTATTTTCTAATTGGCAGGATTTCACATGAACAGTTGCTGTCAGAGAGCTGAACTCAGATGCTGCAACAATCTGTTTGAAAGATCAAGAGATTCTCGTAATGTTACTTCGCCACCTAGTGGACATTAAACGTGTTTGCATGCGTCAATCTACGTGCGAAATGGTTTGAAACAGTAACTCGTCCCTTTTTGTGATTTTATGTAGTTGAATACAGTTTACATACACCTTGGAGAATCTGCAAAATGTTAATTATTAATTAACAATTAATTATTCCCCCATTTTGTATGAGGGATCATACAAAATGCATTTTATATTTATTTAGTACTGACCTGAATAAGATATTTCACATAAAAGATATTTACAGTCCACAAGAGAAAATGATAGTTGAATTTATAAAAATTCAAAAGTTCAAAAGTTTACACCCCCTTGATTATTAATACTGTGTTGTTACCTGAATGATCCACAGCTGTGTTTTTTTGCTTAGTGATAGTTGTTCATCAGTCTCTTGTTTGTCCCGCTGTTTTTATTTTTTTATTTTTTTTAGAAAAATCCTTCAGGTCCCACAAATTCTTTGATTTTTTTAGCATTTTTGTGTATTTGAACCCTTTCCAACAATGACTGTATGATTTTGAGATCCATCTTTTCACACTGAGGACAACTGAGGGACTCATATGCAACTATCACAGAAGGTTCAAACGCTCACTGATGCTTCAGAAGGAAAAACAAAGCATTAAGAGCCAGGGGGTGAAAACTTTTGAACAGAATGAAGACGTGTATATTTTTCTTATTTTGCCTAAATATCTTTTTTTTTTTTTTTTCATTTACTACTGCCCCTTTGCTCTGATCTTGAAATTCAAAAGTTGCCTACGAGTCTCTCAGTTGTCCTCAGTGTGAAAAGATGGATCTCAAAATAATACTGTAATTTTTTGGAAAGGGTTCAAATACACAAAAATGCTGAGCAACCAAAGAATCTGTGGGACCTGAAGGATTTTTCTGAAGAACAGCAGGCAGTTTAACTGTTCAGGACAAGCAAGGGACTTATGAACAACTATCACATAAAAAAAAAAAAAAAAAAACAGCTGTAGATCATTCAGGTAACAACACAGCATTAAGGATCAATGTATGTAAACTTTTGAACAGGGTCGTTTTTATAAATTCAACTATTATTTTCTCTTATGGATTATATGTAAATGTATTTTATGTGAAATATCTTTTTCAGGTCAGTACTAAATAAAAAGTAACATGCATTTTGTATGATCCCTCTGTCATGATCTGGGCTGTGGGGTTTCCCTCAGCCACCTGAGGTCGCTGTTCCCCTTGCACTGCACTTCCCTGATTGTTCACTCCTGTCTTGTCATTAGCACTGATTACACTCACACCTGCTCACTATTATCTGGTCTATAAGAACTCTCATGTCTCACTGCTCATGCTGGCTGCATTGTCTTTGTATGTCTGTCTCTCACACTCTAGATCTCTGTGTTCTTTGCTCGTGTTCCAGTACTGTTTACTTTGTATTTTCTAGTCGTGTTGTGCCGTGTTGGCCTTTGGTTTGTGTTTGTTTATTGTTTTGTTTCATTAAAATCCTTCCCCTGCATTTGGACCCAGACCTCCTTCCATCTCAACGTGACAGAATGCAGCCAGCATGAGCAGTGAGACATGAGAGTTCTTATAGACCAGATAATAGTGAGCAGGTGTGAGTGTAATCAGTGCTAATGACAAGACAGGAGTGAACAATCAGGGAAGTGCAGTGCAAGGGGAACAGCGACCTCAGGTGGCTGAGGGAAACCCCACAGCCCAGATCATGACACCCTCTTATTTTGGTAAAATAGTTACCATTTTGCCGATTCTACAAGGTGTATGTAAACTTTTGACTTCAACTGTATATTAGTGTTTTAAACTTTAGTAATTCATATTTCATATGTTGTTCTTTAAAAAGACAAATAGAAAACAAAGTAAAAAAAAAAAAGTAAATAAAAGTCAACATCTCCTAAAGGAATTGCGTGATTTTCTGTTTCTTGGATAGTAACAGTGGAAATGTTGGTATGTTTTGGTACGTTTTGTTGCCACATATCCACTAAAGTGATAAATGGAGTGATTCAAGTGAAAAAATGTGACAGCTAACAGTCTTCAGGAGGAAAACTGACAATAAAATCACTTCAAAACGCCACAAGCTCAGTTCTTTTGAAACTAGGGAATGTGTACAGTGAACAGCAGCGTAAGTTAAACAACAGCGTAAGATTATAGGTAACAGAACTATATGTCAGTCACTATGTTGTGAATAGAGTCTCTTTGTATCAAAGGGATGGAATTAAATAAGCTATTATAGAGCAAATCACTGTGATTGAATCTGCCTTCGGGATGCAATTTATGCACCATGACATGTGGAGACTGGAAATGAGAGATGCTGTGACGTCATCATACTCAAAGTAAACCACCTGACCCACTGAATTCTTCAAGCATGCAAATATTGACATTAATTCTTTTTTATATATAATAATTTAAAACTCAAATGCAAATATGATTATGAGTAAGTGATGACATCATTACAGAATGTTACAGTCTGCTTTCTGGATTGGCATGGAAACAATGCCATATGGGCAGGCACAATTAAATTAATTATTTTCCATTTTAATTTTTTTTTAAAGAATGTTTAGCACTGTTGAGTATTTCTAAATAAATAAATAAGACAAAACAGCATCTTTCACTGGCTGTTTTATTTCTAGGTGCAGACCCTTATTTTTTTAGATATGACTGAAGATTTTGAAAAATGAAACCTTTCTCAACCATTGTATGAGGAATGTATCTTACGTGTTTCATATTTACTTGCATGAAGTTTAATTTGTTGACTAAATAACCTTTTAACAAAAGTTCTGACAGTTGCGTTATTGATCATCTTCACATTTTCACATTTATTGTCTATTTATAATATTAATTAAAATACATTTATAGCCTGCTTATAATAAATATATTTATTTGTATATTTAATTATGCAAAAAAACAATATATATATACACCTGTTAATTTTATTATTGATTTTTATGTTTTTTTAAACAGTTCTCTTCTGCTAACCAAGCCTGCATTTATTTGAGCCAATGTACAGCAAAAACAGTAAAATTTTGAAATATTTTAAAATAACTGCTTTCTATTTGAATATATTTTCAATTGTAAATTATTTATGTGATTTCAAAGTTGAATTTTTGTTAAAAACAACTGAGTAGATTTTTTTCAGGTTTCTTTGATGAATAGAAAGTTCAGAAGAACAGCATTTATCTGAAATAGAAATATTTTGTAACATTATAAATGTATTTATCATCACTTTTTATCAATTTAAAGCATCCTTGCTAAATAAAAATTAATTTCTATAATATACTGACTCCAAGCTTTTGAATGGTATATAGTGTATCATTTTATAAAAGCTTTTTATTTCAGATCTTTGAATCTTTCTATTCATATTTCCTAAAAATGTACTCAACTGTTTTAAATATTGATAATAATAATAATAATAATAATCTTTCTTGAACAGCAAATCAGATATCTGAATGATTCTGAAGGATCATGTGACACTGAAGACAGTAATGATGCTGAAAATACTGCTTTGATCACAGAAATAAATTACATTTTAAAATATATTCAAAAAGAAAGCAGTTATTTTAAATAGTAAAAATATTTCAAAATATTGCGGCTTTTACTATATTTTGGATCAAATAAATGCAGAGAATTATTTAAAAAACAATAAAAACCTTACTGTTCAAAACTTTTTTACTGGAGGTGTATGTATGGGTCACTATATTTAATATCATTTTGTTATATTGTTATATTATTATTGTTATTTATTAGTTTGTTATTACTATTAGTATTATTAAAAATATCGTTAGAGCTAAAAAAAACTATAAAAAAAACTATAGTTACAGTTAAAGCTTTTATTTTGAAAAAAATAAAAATAAAAGACGAACAACCCGGAAGTTAACATGCCTGAAGAAGTGGCTGCAGCACGTACCGGTGTGTTATTATTTCGGTTGTTGGTCTAATAAGGCAAATTGTAGCTTTAGTTATTAACTTGGAAATAATATATTTACTTTTGCTATTTCATTGTTAGGTGCCGTTGATGTTTGTGACATATAAATAAAACCAGCAACGATGAGGACTGTGTTAATGGTGGCTGAGAAGCCCTCTCTGGCTCAGTCCATTGCCAAAATCCTCTCTAAAGGTAAGTTTCTATGGTCTTTATAAAAAATTACATATACTGTATATAATTACAGGTCCTCTAATTATAAATAGGGGAAATTTATTTGGTTTTCCACATATACACACATCTTCAGCAGATGGACAATTGATATTGCATGTGAACTGTAACTTACGTTAGACTAAAATATGTTTCAAAAGCGTATTTATAATTGTTTTGTAACTTTCATAGATTAAGTGTTTGGCCACATACTAAGAGTATTTCATTTTCATTTATTAAACTTACTTCTCATCACATTGCTCAAATAAGCAGGACAAAATTACAGGGCTATTCATTTTGAAACATTTGTTTCATGAATGAAAGAGAGTCCCTTTTGTTACAAAAGTAGTTTATTTAATCACATTCACAAGCATTCAGCAACTCAGGACATCTATATTGCAGTATATGCGTTGTGGTGTTGCTTGTTTAAGACAATAAGCATTATTATTTAGTACACCTCTTTGTGGTTGACATTACATTTAAGTGATGCTATTATAATAGTTAAAATTGAATCCAGTGCATGAATTGTTAGACCGAGCGCTAATTCTGTCTGGATGTAGCACATATACAGGCGATGTTCACATCCTCAAATTCCAGTGCGTAAGTTGGGCATCTTGGGTGTTTTCTGAGAAATGGCATTTTGATTGCGATTGGGATGCTCTCCATACTGAAAGAGCTGTCGACCCCCTTACAGGAATGACTGTTCAGGCAGTTTGCTTCATAGATGATCTGTGGCACACGGTCCAGGTCGAGGTTCTCCCTGTTATTAGTGCAGAAAAATATATATATTCAGATGTATTCAGAATTTGATGGTGTCTAATTGGCATCAATACATCTTTCAGACAAGGTTGTGTGACTCACAACAACTTCAGAGAGAATTACACACTGTCCAATTCTGACCAGTTACAAAAATGATTAAAGACAGTAATTGGACGTATCCTGTATCAAATGCACCTGCAGCATACCTTCCGGTTCACTTGCTGTAAATCCATATTTTAAAAAGGCTCAAAAACCTGCTGTACTCACTCGTAGCTCCATCCGGCGACACTGCGTTCGTTGATCTTGCTGGGCAGGTTAATGAGTTGTGCGTGGTACTCTTTCAGTGTGGAGGAGCAGTAGGTGTGCTCCACACACTGGGCCATGATGGGACTGCACTGGCTGGGGTGCAAGAGCAGCAGAAAAATGCTCAGGAGTCCTAGAATCTGAGCGGGAGTTCATGGATTCTGGTCATTCCGTAGCTAATGATAAAATACAATGCCTGCATTCACAGATACAGCTCAGGCATCATTAGTTAAAGAGTAATTATAGATTCTGTGTGTCACATAGTCTATATGAAATGCATCAGTGATGAAAAATGAATAAATATAGTCAAATGTTTTTGAAAGTAAGATTTTTAATTTTTTTAAGAAGTCTCTTCTGTTTACCAAGCCTGTACAGCAAAAACAGTACAATTTTGAAATATGTTTGCTATTTAAAATAACTGCTTTTTATCTGAATATATTTTAAAATGTAATTAATTCCTGTGAATTTTCCTGTGATTTCAACATTTAAGAAAATTCACGTTTCTTTCAGAAAGTTCAGAAGAACAGCATTGTCTTTATAATCACTTTTGATCAATTTAAAGCATCCTTGCTAAATAAAAGTATTAATTTCTATAATCCCCCCCCCCCCCCCCCCAAAAAAAAAAATTATACTGACTCCAAGGTTTTGAATGGTATAGTGTACAATGTTACAAAAACTTTTTATTTCAGATAAATGCTGATCTTTGGATTTTTCTATTCATCAAAGAATCCTGAAAAAATGTACTCAACTGTTTTAAATATTGATGATAATAATAATAATAATAAGTGTTTCTTGAACAGCGAATCAGCATATTAGAATAATTTCTGAAGGATTGTGTGATACTAAAGACTGGAGTAATGATGCTGAAAATTCAGTTTCGATTACAGGAATAAATTAGATTTTAAAATATATAACATTTATTTGAAATAGTAGAAATATTTCAAAATTTTACTGTTTTGGCTGTGCTTTGGATCAAATAAATGCAGGCTTGATGAATAGAATAAAAATTGTACTGTTCAAAAACTTTTGACTGGTAGTGTAGTTTACTAAAACATTGTCCTGGGCTCACAGTTATAGTAATTTGAGGTTTGTTAATCTGGCTTTTTTAAAAATAAATTTCTAATAAATACTAAAACTGATTTCATTCTAAACTGTTAGGTTTGGATCCCCAGTTTTAGTTTAGTGATAGACTTATATCAGCTAGGACCCTTTTGGCCAATTAAATTTTTTTTATTTAAAATTTATTTATTATTATAATTTATTTATTTTATTTATTTATCTATTTTTTTCTGAATTTTGGGTAAATATTTTGTAAACATCTATATTATTTATTCATTTTTTAATTTATTTTTTTATTATTATCATTTTAAGAAATGAATACTTTCAGCAAGCATTCATTTAATTGATCAAAAGTGACAGTAAAGACATTTATCATGTTACAAAAAATGTATATTAGATAAATGCCATACTTTTAAACATTTTATACATTAGAGAATCATGAAAAAATAAATTGCATTATGGCTTCCACAAAATTATTAAGTGCAACTGTTTTCAACGTTGATGATGATAAGTGTTTCTTAAGCAGCAAATCAGCATATTAGAATGATTTCCAAAAGATCATGTGACACTGAAGAGTAATGATGCTGAAAATTCAGCTTTGCCATCAAAGGAATAAATTGCATTTTAAAATATATTAAAATAGAAAACAGTTATTTTAAATTGTAATAATATTTCACAATATTACTGTTTTAAGGCATTTTTTAAATAATGTTTTACTTGGTGAGCTTAAGAAACTACTTTCAAAAATATTAAGGAATCTTACCAACCCCAAACTTTTGAACGAGTGTTATTTATTGCACGTAATCGGCATATCAACACGTATCAATAATAATATATGTCGATTCAATCCAGGTAACTGCAGTTTCCTAGTTCTTGGTCCTAGCTGATCTAGTAAGTCTTACATTGGTGTTGGAGACTTACCTGTAGCTGTTGCATGCTGGAGAAACGGAGGTGAGGAGCGCAGCGAGAGGCTGGAGGCTTACCGTGCCTGTAGTGGATAAAGCTTCTGGTCCAAGTGTGTCCATCCCCTCCTTTTGGGCCTATATTTATGTACCACTATCTCAATGGAGACCTCCAAAAATCTGTAGCGTAAGCCAGTGGTCAAAGAGAGAGGACATCATTATCAGACTCATTCACAATGGACTCCATCATCAGTTCAGCCTTGAGAACAGCATCTCATTACCCGACGGCGACCGTTGACGTCATTCAGGTTTAACTCTGAAAGAAGATAGAAAAGAATGAATGAAATGATGCATAATGAGCTCTTCACTGTCTCATTTTACTTTTTGATCGATCGCTCAATGCCAGCAGCAATTGGACTGCTTTTAGTCTGCTGATTTGTCAGTGTCCACCATCAGTGTTTCTAGGAAAAAGTGATGCTTCTAGGAAAATGTGATAAATGATAACAGTTTGGCATTGAGATGCAGGCTGAATGCAGTTATTGTGGTGTCAATGGAATAAAGAAAGTGTAAATATATGTTTGCATGATTTTTATGTTGAAAGATTTACTTTTGTTTAAGTTAATGGGATAGTTTGCCCAAAAATGATGGTTCTGTCATAATTTCTCACCCTTATTTCATTCCAAACCTCTATGCATTTTTTACGTTTGGTGAACACAAAAGAAAGTATTTTAAAGAAAGGGACCTGAAACCAAAGAAAGAAATGCTTTAAATGGATAGTTCACCCAAAAAATGAAAATCTAGTCATTAATTACTCACCCTCATGTTGTTCCAAACTCGTAAGATTTTCATTCATCTTCAGAACACAAATTAAGATATTTTTGTTGAAATCCGAGAGCTTTCTGACCCTGCATAGACGGCAACAACAGTGAAAGGTAGTAAGGACATTGATCAAATAGTCCATGTGCCATCGGTGGTTCAACCTTAATTTTATAAAGCTACAATAATAAGTTTTGTGCACAAAGAAAACAAAAATAACAACTTTATTCAGCCATTTCCTCTTTTCTGTGTCAGTCTTTGATGCTCATACACAAGATTTTGGAATGAAATTAAATTTTAAGAAATGTTTGAGGTCTTTAAATGTTTCTTCTTATTGCCTTTCACTTACAGGTAGCTGTTCGACCCGAAAAGGCCTTAATGGAGCGTGTTCAGTCCATGAGTACACAGGAAGCTTTATGGGCCAAAATGTGAGGTTTAAGATGACGTCAGTGTGTGGACATGTCATGAGTCTGGACTTTATCGGCAAGTATTTTGTCTTTAGTAGAGCTGCTTTTAAAATAAAAGCAAAATCTGTAACTGTATTCACAAGACAATGCAAAACTTGACTTGTTGTATTCCCTGTCCTTAATGTTTTGCAGGAAAGTATAACAACTGGGATAAAGTTGATCCAGCTGAGCTGTTTAGTAAAGCTCCAACTGAGAAGAAAGAAGCAAACCCTAAACTAAATATGGTCAAATTCCTTCAGGTGACTTTACCTTTCGTTACCTGACTGATTATGGTGCATCTATTGTCTAAAATAATTAAACATTTAGACAAACTACAGTACCAGTCAAAAGTTTTTACTCAGTAAGTTCTTTAATGCTTTTTAAAGAAGTCTCTTCTGCTCACCATGCCTGCATTTATTTGATTCGAAGTACAGCAAAAACAGTACAATTTTGAAATATTTTTACTATTTATAATAACTTCTTTCTATATGAAATGTCTTCTATTTGTATTTTATAAGTCACATGATCCTTTAGAAATCATTCTAATATTCTGATTTGCTATTCAAGAAACATTTATTATGATTATCATCAACATTTAAAACATTTGAGTACATTTTTCAGGATTCTTTAATAAATAGAAAGATCCAAAGATTAGCATTTATCTGAAATAAAAAGCTTTTGTAACATTATACACTATACCATTCAAAAGCCTGGAGTCATGGAGTCAGAAATGATAGAAATTAATACTTTTATTTAGCAAGGATGCTATAAATGGATCAAAAGTGATGATAAAGATATTTGTAATGTTGCAGCAGATTTCTATTTCAGATAAACACTGTTTTTCTGAACTTTCTATTCATCAAAGAAACCTGAAAAAAATTCTATACTGTTTTCAACATAATAATCAATGTTTTTTTTAACAGAAAATCTGAATATTACAAAGATTTCTGAAGGATCATGTGACTGGAGTACTAATGCTAAAAATTCCGTTTTTTTGCCCATTAGTAGACGCGGGAAAAATTAAATCAAGGATTTTTAAAAATCTAATAGTTTGTTAGAATCGAGGAATTGCGGCAACCCTAAACACCAGTGATTCTACTCTCAATCACAGCATGATCAAACTATGCCTTTGTTTCTTTGTTTGTTTTGAATATGCACCCTCTAGCAGCGAAAACGACATGCCTTTAAGATTATCTTAACATATTTAAAAACCCTTCCATAAATCTTTAAATAACAAAGTTGCTGTTTATTGACAGATTGAAGGAAAAGGTTGTGACTATGTTGTCCTGTGGTTGGACTGTGACAAAGAAGGAGAGAACATTTGCTTTGAGGTGAGTCTGAATCTACTGAAAGAAAATGCAACGTAACATCCAATTTAACATCAGCTTTTTCTTAATTTGTTTGTGTTTTACCTCCTGAGGTGCTGGATGCCATCCAGCCTGTGATGAATAAGCCTTACGGTAATGATCGTACCGTATATCGCGCCAAGTTCAGCTCCATCACAGACACGGATATCTGTAACGCCATGAACCGACTCGGAGAACCCAACAAGAATGAGGCTCTGTCTGTTGATGCTCGTCAGGAGCTGGATCTCAGGATCGGCTGTGCTTTCACACGGTATGAAGGAGGCCGTCTGGATAGAGCAGACCTGCTTTGATTTCTTTATTTATATCTTTACAATACAGTCTTGTTTTGTGCAATATACACTTTTTCAGGATTCTTTGTTGAATAGAAAGTTAAAAAGATCAGCATTTATTTGAAATATAAATCTTTTGCACATACTGTCACTTTTGATCAATTTAATGCATCCTTGCTGAATAAAATGAGTAATTTCCTTCACAAACTTTTGAACAGTAGTGCATTGGTCAAGCTGTTGTAATAAAAGATAATAGTAGGTGCTTCACACTTAACCATTATTTCTGATTTTTAGTTTCCAGACCAAATACTTCCAAGGTAAATATGGGAATTTAGACTCCTCCTTGATCTCGTTTGGTCCCTGTCAGACTCCCACACTGGGATTCTGTGTGGAACGGCATGACAAGATCCAGTCCTTCAAACCTGAAGCGTACTGGGTCGTACAGGCAAAGGTCAGATCTGCTCAAATGACAAAATTCAATGCAAATTCTTTTACAGAATAGCTGTTTATTATATCGCATTACATACTTGATTTTTCACATTTTTTGTGCATGCAGGTTTTCAGAGGCAAGGACAGCCCACTCATCTTGG
The DNA here is from genome assembly GCF_049309525.1 of Garra rufa. Classification (NCBI taxonomy): domain Eukaryota; kingdom Metazoa; phylum Chordata; class Actinopteri; order Cypriniformes; family Cyprinidae; genus Garra; species Garra rufa. Next base: position 47,811,346 of record NC_133365.1, on the reverse strand, counting down.
ACTGGGACCGTGTGCGAGTTTTTGACAGAGATGTTGGTCAAATGTTTGTTAACATGGCAAAAACTGCTAAGGAGGCTAAAGTATGTTTTTGTATTTATTTAAAATTTCAGCAATGCTAAATGGGCTAAAGCACTTCAGGTGTAACTGCATGAGTTACAATGTTTTGTTTATTGCAGGTTGACTCTGTGTCTAAGAAAGAGAAGGCCAAGCAGAGACCTCTCGCATTGAATACAGTGGAAATGTTAAGAGTGGCCAGCTCTGCTTTGGGTATGCAGCTTCCCTTGTGATATTAAATGTGAATTCGCATAAAAAATAGTGTTTTAATGAGGAAAAGGAAAGAAAGGAGACAATAAAACCAACCAGTTACTTGTGATAATATTGTGAAATATTATTACAACTTAAAATAACTATTTTCTGTTGTAGTATATTGCAAAATGTAATTTATTTCTAAATTAGTCTTTAGTAAAACATGATCCTTCAGAAATCATTCTGATATACTTTTACAGCAGTGTATAAATGATTTTGTCTGTGTATTTCTAAGGAATGGGTCCCCAGCATACTATGCAGATAGCAGAGCGTCTCTACACACAGGGTTATATCAGCTACCCTCGCACAGAGACCACACATTATCCTGAAAACTTTGACCTGAAGGGCACCCTCAAACAACAGGCCAACAGCTCCTTCTGGGGTGAAACGGTGAGGAAGAGCCCTTTCCTCAATCCTAAATAGATGACTTAAGGTTAACTATTTTTAGACCTATTTATGCTTTAAGTCTGTAAAAAACACGCATGTTAATGACTAATATTGTATAATATATAAAATCGAAAGATGTATTTTTGTAAAAGGTTTAATTGTATTATTTTGTTTATTATTTTATTTTGTACAATGTTTATTATTATAATATATATGTGACCCTGGACCAAAAAACCAGTCAGAATTAGCACGGATATATTTGTAGCAGTAGCCAACAATACACTGTATGGGTCAAAATTATTGAATTTTCTTTTATGCCAAAAATCATTAGGATATTAAGTAAAGATCATGTTCAATGATGATATTTTGTACATTTTCTACCATAAATATATTAAAACATAATTTTTGATTAGTAACATGCATTGCTAAGAATTTTATTTGGACAACTTTCCTATTTTTCCTCAATATTTCCATTTTTTGGAACCCTCAGATTCCAGATTTTCAAATAGTTGCATCTCGACCAAATATTGTCCTAACAAACCATACATCAATGGAATTCTTATTTATTCAGCTTTCAGACGATGTATAAATCTCAATTTCAAACAATTTACCCTTATGACGGTTTTGTGGTCACATATAGCCTTTAAACCTGAAATGGCATTAAAAAGGATGTGCAATTATTAATTTGTCTTACAACAAATGCTTATGTGTGTTTGTGTATACAGGTAAAAGCCCTGCTCTCTGAGGGCATTAACAGGCCAAGGAAAGGAGCAGACGCAGGAGACCATCCACCAATCACACCCATGAGAGCCGCCTCTGAGAGCGAGCTGGGTATGACTATAATATTGTGAAATGTTAATGCAATTTTAAAATAGTGGTTTTCTATTTTAATATACTTTAAAATATGATTTATTCCTGTGATGCAAAGCATCATTACTCCAGTATTCAGTGTCACATGATCCTTCAGAAGTCATTCTAATATGCTGATTTATTATTAATGTTGGAAACAGTTGTGCTGCTTAATCATTTTTGTGGAACCTGTGATATTTTTTCAGGATTCTTTGATAAATAAAACGTTAAAAAAAAGCATTTATTTAAAATAGAAAACTTTTGTAACAATAAACACAGAAACAAAGTTTGGGGTCAGTAAATAGTAAGGTCAGTTTATTCATCAAAGAATCCTGAAAAAAGTATTGAGAAAAAAAGTAATAAATCAGTATATTAGAATCATTATTGAAGGATCATGTGACACTGAAGACTGGAGTATAGGCTGATGAAAAATAGCTTAATATAGTATATTATAATAAATTGTATATTAAAATAAAAAAAAACTGTGATTTTGAATTGCAATAATATTTCACAATACATATTACATTTTTTACAGTATTTTTGATCAAATAAATGGAACTTTTAAAAAAACTATTAAAAATCTTACCGATCCTACACTTTTGAGCGGCATTTTTTTTGTTTATTAAGCAAGGATGCATAAAACTGATCAAAATCCTAATAAATATGTTTATAATGTAACAGATTTCTATTTCAAATAAATGTTGCTTTGATTAAATGTTTCTTTTCATTAAGTAACATTTTCTGCAAAAATATTAAGCAGCACTGTTTTCAGCACTGATAATAATAAAAAAAAATTCCTGCGCATCAAATCAGCATATTACAATGATTTCTGAAGGATCATGTGACACTGAAGACTGGAGTAATGATACTGAAAATCCAGCTTTGCCATCACAGGAATAAACAGTATTTCAAAGTATTTTAAAATAGAAAACTGGATTGCATAGTTTTTTGAATAAACTGCAATAATGCTATTCTTTTTACTATATTTTTGGTCAAATAAATGCAGCCTTTTTAAAAAAATCCAAAACATTTTAATATTCGTACCCACCCCAAACTTTTGAATGGTAATGTGACTATGAACTAAATACAGTTCAGAGGCCATATTGCAGGAATATTCTAACTTTAGAATCTTATCTGATCTGAGGTCAGATCTAATCTCAAATCTCCTTTTGTCTCTGCAGGCAGCGATGGCTGGCGTCTGTATGATTACATCACACGGCACTTCATTGCAACGGTCAGCCCCGACTGTAAATACCTGCAGACCACGATTTCCTTCAGCATCGCCACAGAGAGCTTCACGTGCAGCGGGAAGACACTCATCTCTTCTGGTACATGCAGTCATCAGATGAACTTGCTCAATGTTTTTTTTAAGTTTGCCATTTTTTAATTATAGTCTAGTGGAGAGATGATGCTTAATAATACTTCTTGAAATCAGGTTACACTGAGGTGATGCCCTGGCAGGGTATTCCACAGGAAGAGGCCTTGCCGGTGTGTGAGAGAGGAGACACATTTACAGTGGATGAGATCAAACTACTGGAGAAACAGACCAATCCACCAGACTACCTGACTGAGGCCGAGCTCATCACACTGATGGAGAAACACGGCATCGGTACGATCGGTTTCATTAAAAACCTTAAAAGGATAATTAAGTTATAAGTTATTATTATGTAGACTGCATTAACAAACGATTATGTCACTAGGTACGGATGCCAGCATCCCTGTCCACATTAACAACATCTGCCAGAGGAACTATGTGACGGTTGAAAGTGGCCGCAAACTCAAACCCACCAACCTGGGCATTGTTCTGGTTCACGGTTACTATAAGATTGGTAAGGAAAAACATTTCAGCCATTAAGTATTTAGTTGGCGTGTGCATGACTTATGTGTTATGCTTACGTTTTTCCTTGTATATCTGTTTATGTGTGTGTTAGATGCAGATTTGGTGCTGCCCACAATTCGCAGTGCTGTGGAAAAACAGCTAACTTTGATAGCTTTAGGAAAGGCAAACTTCCAGCAGGTCTTACAGCACACTCTGGACATCTTCAAAAGGAAGTTCCACTACTTCGTGGACTCCATTTCAGGTAATGTCCCACAATGAACCTATGTGAAGAATTAGTTTATTGCTATATTTCTGTACCATATTTAAAAATTTTAGAATGTTCTCAGAGAAACTCCATGTTTATGTGAGGTTTATTCTCATTAAACCTAGTCCCGAACTGCTTTTTGATGCATTAAATTACATTTGAACTGTGTCATATGTAAGCCTGACATATTCAGAGGGCCAAACTGAGCATAAAAATGCATTTTGGTGCAGTTGCTGGTAATTATAGGGCCAAAAAATAAGATTTTAAGATAAGTAAGATAAGATAGTTTTACTTTTACTTGCTAAAAGGAATAAGCTATGAATCAGGTGACAGAAGGCTTGCAGTTGATTGTGTACAGTGTTTTTTTTGTTTTTTTTTTAGCAAAGTTTTGATCATGTTGCCTATTTAAAGGGCATTTTGAGAAATTCATCCATAAAATTTAGCTACAAGCAGTGATTACCAGGGTTCAAGCGCTTTAAGGCATTTAAGTACATTTTAAAAAGACATTACATTTTATTTATCAAGCCTGTAACAACCTAATTCAATGATTTAAAAAAAGCATTTCTGGCAAATTCAGGTCATTAACCATAGAAAAATTATGTTTTTTAACTTTTTTCAGTGTTTTAGTGCCAGCTGTGGTCCGATCTCCTTAAAACTTTGCATGCTTGTTTAGAATCACTTTTCGCATGAGTTCACCAGGTTTTGTGAAGTTTTGAGTTTTCCTTTAGGCTTTATGGGGTTTTGGGCATTCTTGGACAGGCCCCTTTTCTAGACGACCTTGTTGTAGAAACTTACTTGTTGTCGAAAGTTTAACTTTTTTTTTGAATCTTGCTGCACTGGTTTGGTTCCAATCGGGAGAAAAACCTAGGACTAGTTCGCAAAAAGTAGGTTTTTCAAAAAATGCTAAATACTCAAAAAATTCAGAAATTCTCGAAAAAAGATTCCGACGACATAAGACACTTGAGCCCACGATGAACCGTTTGGGAGTTATGAGCGTTTGCGTTCTTTTGATCGCTGTAGGTGAGCCTTGGTGACGATGTAGAAGGTGTGAGTACTACCATCCCCCCTAGTTTCAAGTCTCTACGACTTGAGGTTTAGTCTTGCTGATCAGTTTTACGTGGAGATTGCTGATCTTTGGGGTTTCAGTGCTAAGTGTTTTTATGCAGGCGAATTAAGACTGCACTGTTTCTTCAAAATTAAGTTTAAATACGTAATGCTGCATAAAAGTCAGACTAAATTATCCCTGCTAAGACCCACCTCAGCCTAAAGTATCATATTATACAATAGTAATTGCTGTGTACATGCATTTATCACCTTTGAGCAGCATCAAACCCCTAAAAGCCACTTCAGAAGCGCTTCTGTGCCACATTTGCAGTGTAAATTTGTTGTTTTAACACTACTAATCACTTATCAATGTGCATTGTTTTGTGTTTGCTAATTATTCATTCTTAAAACATGCTCTGAATGTTTTTAACAGGCATGGATGAGCTGATGGAGGTGTCCTTCTCTCCGATCGCCGCTAGTGGGAAACCTCTCTCTCGCTGTGGCAAATGCCATCGCTTCATGAAGTACATCCAGGTCTGTAAGGACTCACATTGGCCTAAAACTCTAAAAATGCTGGGTTGTTCCCTAAAACGTTTCGTGGTAACATTTTACAGTATTACTGTTTTTACTGTATCATATAAATGCAGCCTTGATAAGCACATTTAGGACTCGGTTGTTTATAATAGTTATGAGTAGTTATTAGTAACCTGGTGGGATTGGTAGTTAAGAGGTCAAAGCTCTTGGCTTGTAATTGGCTTGTCAGAGCCCTATATGATGTCTTAAAATCCTAACACAGGTCAATCAGGAGTTAATGGTAGGGTCAGGGTCATGGATTAAAGCCCCAGACATGGTGTTGCAATCCTTTGACATGAGTGCTGTGCAGAACTGAACTTTGGACCATTTTAAGACAAGCGTGTTTGGTTGAATATCTAACATTCCCCATCTAAATCATCAGTTCAAACTAAAGGCCAATGTTGATAAAGAAAGCAGATAAAAAGTCATGCAGAGAGAAATTAAATCTCGTCAATTTAGGTCAAAAGTTTACATACACCTTGCAGAATCTGCAAAATGTTAATTATTTTACCAAAATAAGAGGGATCATAGAAAATGCATGTTATGTTTCATTCAGTACTGACCTGAATAAGATATTTCACATAAATGATGTTTACATATAGTCCACAAGAGAAAATAATAGTTGAATTTATAAAAATGACCCTGTTTAAATGATACAAATATGATATTTAGGCAAAATAAGAAAAATGTACACATCTTCATTCTGTTCAAAAGTTTACACCCCCAGCTCTTAATGCATAAATTTTCCTTCTGGAGCATCAGTGAGTGTTTGAACCTTCTGTATTAGTTTTCCTCAGTGTGAAACGATGGATTTCAAAATCATACAGTCATTGTTGGAAAGGGTTCAAATACACAAAAATGCTAAAAAACCAAAGAGTTTGTGGGACCTGAAGGATTTTCTGAAGAACAGCAAGCATATTAACTGTTCAGGACAAACAAGGGACTCATGAACAACTATCACTAAACAAAAAAACACAGCTGTGGATCATTCAGGTAACAACACAGTATTAAGAATCAAGTGTAAACTTTTGAACTATATGTGGACTATAAACTGTGATTTATATGTAAATGTCTTTTATGTGAAATATCTTATTCAGGTCAGTGTTAAATAAAAAATAAAATGCATTCTGTATAAATTCTCTTATTTTGCTAAAATAATTAACATTTTGCAGATTCTGCAAGGTGTGTTACTTTTGATCAATTTCATGCATCATTTCTAAATAACAGTATTACTTTCTTTAAAATAAATCTCACTGACCCCAAACTTTTGAACCGTACTGTGTAGCCCTTCATAGTGCACATATACTCACTATGCCTTGTACATCAAAAATGCAGTTTTAAAAAGTCTGACGTCAAGTTGAGAGGAAATTATGTTGATTATGCGCAGTGAGTAATACAGCTAAAGTTTTTGATGACTTATTTGATATGGATGAGCATCCCAGAGCATCTACACACTAACTTTGATCCTAATTACCATTTGAAAGTCAGTGTTACTGTAAATCACATGGTTTATTTCTTTGCCACTATAATGCACTTTAAGCTTTTAGTCAGACTCTCATGGCTCTCTTGCTCTTTCCGCCTATACTTGTACCTGAAAATGACCTTCAGCAAGGAAGCATTTTACCTAAATGATGTCCTGTGTCCATCTGAATGTGGAATAACTCACAAATTATTCATCAATGTCCCTCATCATTCAAATTAGACTCTAGGCTGTTGGTCTAATGTCCCTGTTAAATGGGCTTTAATGTCCGCCGCTTGCGTAAGTGAGATTAATGCTGATTTTACTGAGCCAAATGTACAGTCCAGCCACAGTATAGAGCCTTTACTGTTAATTCTTACTTTGGATGGTAAAATATGTTGAAAATTAAGTTAGATATACTGAAATTTATAAGTAGTCAGTAAATGCTGGTAGCTGACACCAGTATTTTTTCAGTTCTGAATTTTAAGATGGAGAAGCACTATTTATTAAAAAGTCAGCTCGAATGCAACATGATGTAGTGTCAAATAAGTAGTGTGTGGTCTAAACTGTCTATTTCTAATCATTCCCAGGCCAAACCCAGTCGTCTGCACTGCTCTCACTGCGATGAGACCTACAGTTTGCCTCAGAATGGAGCCATTAAACTGTATAAAGAGCTCAAGTGTCCTCTGGATGAGTTTGAGATGGTGATGTGGACCTCGGGCTCTCGTGGCAAAAGCTACCCTGTGTGTCCATACTGCTTCAGCAACCCTCCATTCAGAGACATGAAGAAAGGTAGGAGAGACTAGAAAGCTCTTATTTGAAAGCTTTTTGCCATTTTTTTTTAATCCATTTTGCATTTTAGCGGTCTCCTCCCCTTTAGCGGGGGTGTCATATTACAAAATGTATTACGGTCTTTTAGATGGAAAGGTCTGAGTCTTAAGATTCCATATATTTTGTGATAGACGTAATATTGAGAAAGAAATGTATAGATTTGTGATGGAAATGGTATAACCCCTAAACAAAATTGCATATAAACCTCAATTTCAACTTCAAATTTGGAACACAACTTATGTAGGCTTTAATTTTATAGCAATTTTGTATTTTTACTGTTTGAAAAAAAGATATTTTATATAAAATAAAAGAAAAATAGTACAATATAGTACAAAAATTTTCTTTAAATTTCTATTTAAAATTTTGGATAGTGCACTTTCTCATGAATTTTCAATAATGGGGATGACGGTTAAGAGGTTAAATATAATAAGTAATGTGTTTAATTGTATATACATTTTATTATTATTAAATTACACATTTCCTTTCTTAAGTTTGAAGTCAGTACGATTTTTTTGCAAATCAAAAGTGTCAGTAAAGACACATTTTTAGATAATTTTATTTCTGATGAATGCTGTTAAAATGTATTCTTTTATTAATTTACATTAAATGTTAAATGTATACATTTTAAAAATAATAAATTATACACTAAAGTAATTTTTTAAAGAAATAAAGCATATAATTTAATATTTTTTATTATAAAATGTATACATTTAATGTTTAATGTAAATTAATAAATACATTTTAACAGCTTTCATCAGAAATATAGTTCTGTAGAAATGTGCCTTTACTGTCACTTGATAATTTAATAAATATTTTTTAAGAAATACAAATACTAACTTTAGTGTATAATTTCATAATATTTTGAATAGTTAAAAAGTATATATTTAATATTTAATGAATTATGTTAAAATGTATTTATTTATTTACATGAAATATTAAATGTGTACATTTTATATAATTAAACATTATTATTATTATTATTATTATTATATTCTCAGTATTAAATTATATAGTCAGTAATTTTTTTTACAGAAATAATATTTGTAAATTTATCAAATAATAATAAAAAATAAATTTTTACAGAATTTTAATTCTGATGAATGCTGTTAAAATGTATTTATTTATTCATTTACACTAAATATTTAATGTATACATTTTTGTAATTAAGAATATTAAATTATACGCTAAAGTCAGACGTTTAAAAAAAAAAATAATATTTAGAAATAGATGAAAAATAACAGTAAAGACACATTTTTATGGAATTTTATATCTGATGAATGCTGTTAAAATGTATTTATTCTTTTACATTAAATATAATATATACGCATTTTATATAATAACAAATATTAAATTATACACTAAAGTCAGTAAAAAAATAATTTTTTCCAATTGATTAAGTTACAGTAAAATTTACGTTTTCACAAATTATGTTTCTGATGAATGCTTTTAAAATGTATTTATTTACATGAAATAATTAATGTATACATTTTATATAATGAAAAATACTATATATTAAAGACAAATATAATATAATTATTTCTATTTTTGTAATATGAAGTTTCTCTTTATCAAATAATCCTGAAAAAAGTATTAATGGTTTCCACAAAAATATTAAGCAGCACAACTGCTTTCAATATGGATAATAATAAGGAATATTTTTTTTTCAAAAACATTTAAACTTTCTAAAGACCCCACACTTTTGAACAGTAGTGTATTTAATATGTGTGTGTGTATATATATATAATATATTAGTGGTGGGCCGTTACGTTACCGGCGTTAACGTGCTGCGTTAACGTGAGACTTTTATCGGGCGATAAAAAAAATATCGCCGTTAATCTATTCTCAAAATTGGGTTGGGAGCTGGGTCTAAACTACACACGCTATGATGACTTTCACCTTGATAGTTTAACGCGGATGTATACCAAAGACTAGAATATGGTCGCGCGTTTAAAACACAGACAGGATCACGTCGTCCTCCATTCATAAAAACCGAATCGACTACTATAGCGCGAAATGCCACGTAAATTCGTCGTTTTTTGGATTCATAAATCAAATGTGGTCTGTCATTTAATTCACATCGCGATATGGACTAGTGTCTGTGAAAACTGAAATGCAAAAAGACCGTTTTAATATGAATCCGGTATGTTCCGTTTGCCTAGCTGTATGTATGAAATTCATACTATGAATGGTGGAGACGCGCTTTTACTACACGCATACTGAAACACACGTGACG
>NC_133365.1:47651802-47801080 GCF_049309525.1 Garra rufa | reverse complement strand
ATAAGGTTTGTTAACATTGTAGTTAACTACATTATAACTAATCATGAAAAATACTATTAATTTTAATAAAAGCATCTATCTATCTATCTATCTATCTATCTATCTATCTATCTATCTATCTATCTATCTATAACTAATGTAATTAATAGGATCTTATTGTAAAATGTTACCAAAAAAACAACAACATCACTGCAAACATATTTTTTTCTTTTTGACCAAACAATTTTATATTTTTTCCCTGTCTATATCTATCTATATATCTATATCTATCTATATCTTTTTCTCTCTCTATCTATATAATATAACTTATGGGACCCAAAAACAAAACTGCTAACAGCATTTTTTCTTTTTGACAAATCAATCCTTGACTTAAAATCCTTTACTTATTTTTGATGCTGGTTAGAAATCCATAAATGTAGTCCATAAATGTTAAAAAAAGGGGACCAAACCAATTAATTAAATTACACACAGCTACAAAAAGAAGTAAACATCACTCAAGGCTTTTTAATGCTGAACAGAAATGGTGAAGCTTTAATTTATCTTTAGCTATAAATATTTAGAATAGTATTTTGCATTGCATGTAAATTGCATTTACATACAATGTTGTCAAAGCATTACACACAAATCAACAAATTACAATAAAAAATACAGTATATCAAATAGCAATAAAATTAAATAAATAAAACATTATGAAAATATAGTGCTAATTAATTAATGAAACATAAGGGTACATTTCTTGAAATTGATAAATATTTGGTTGAAATACAACTATTTGAAAATCTGGAATCTGAGGGTGAAAAAAAAAATCTAAATATTGATAAAATTGCCTTTAAAGTTGTCCAAATTAAGTCCTTAGCAATGCATATTACTAATTAAAAATTAAGTAGGTAGGAAATTTACCAAATATCTTCATGGAACATGATCTTAATATCCTAATGATTTTTGGCATGAAAGAAAAATCTATAATTTTGACAATGCATTTTTGGCTATTGCTACAAACATACCCATGCTCTTTAAGACTGGTTTTGTGGTCCAGGGTCACATATATGTACAATGATGGTCTTTAATTATATACCAATCAAGTTTATTTAAATATCCTTAAAATGTAAAGGAAGTAATGATGCATGAGAGTTCACAGTGATGTAGTGAAAGTGCATGGCATGCTCCTGCATTAATGTGTCTGTGTTTGCACGTCACTCAACTCTAAAAAGCTCTCCAGTTCCTGCTATAACACTTTACAGTGTACAGAAGGCTCTATGCCACCCACCCAGCTGGAATGTCATGCATGCAATTAGGAGAGATTGTAGCAGGAGCTGGGGGGCTGGGACGGGACGGGACGGGGGCTGGGGCTGGGGGGTGGGGGTACGGCAAGGAGCTGGAGACTGCCTGAAGAGTCACAGAGAGGGGGTGGAAAGAAAGGAAGAGGTGGAAGGGGCCTTCAGAAAAAACAGGCGAGGTGAAGAGAGGAACACACCGGCTTCTCACAACCTCACAGTTACTTCCCCTCACGGTCATCAATACCCATCAATAGGAATTGGCCTCCAGTCAATAGCCCCCCTCGCACGAGCAATACCAGTGGGGAGAGAAAGAGAGAAAGAGAGGAGATAGAAGAGAAAGGGTAGCACATGCTACATGAACAAACAGAAGGAAATGTAAGAATCAAAGAGGAAACAAAAAAAAAACACTCAGTTGTTTCGCCAAAACAGAAACAAATACTTAACCTGCTTCTTCATTATATGCAGATTTAATGCTTATGATTAATATGCAAAGAGAAATGCATTGCAAAAATGACATGCTACACAGATTCAATTAAATACAAGTATTAAATAATATTCTAAGTATTTATAGCTAAAGAGAAATCAAAGTGTCACCACTTCTATTTAGCATTATATAAACGCATAAATTGGTTTAGTTCTTATTTTTTAACATTTATGGACTTCATCATTTCTAACCAGCACCGAAAGGTAGAAAAATTAGTAAAAAGTCAAAGTCTGTTTTGTCAAAAAGAAAAGATAGATAAATAGATTCAATTAAATACTAGTATTAAAAAGTATTCAATAATATTCTAAGTATAGCTAAAGAGAAATCAAAGTGTCACCACTTCTATTTAGCATTATAAAGACTTATAGGATGTTTACTTGTTTTTGTAGCTGTGTGAAAAGGTATTTTTCCTGTATTTGTTTCAACTTAAAAGCATGAATTGGTTTAGTTCTTATTTTTTAACATTTTTGGACTTCATGATTTCTAACCAGCATCGAAAAGTAGAAAAAATTGTGAAAAGTCAAGGATTGTTTTGTCCAAAAAAAAAAAAAAAATAGATAGATTGAATGGTATTGAATGATATTTTAAGTAATTATTGCTAAAGAGAAATTAAAGTGTCACCATTTCTGTTTAGCGTTAAAAAAAGTTTTGAACATTTTTACTTGTTTTTGTAGCCGTGTGGAAAGGTGTTTTATCTGTAAAACATGAATTGGTTTTGTTCTTATTTCTTAACATTTATGGACTTCATGATTTCTAACCAGCACCGAAAGGTGGAAAATTTGTAAAAAGTCAAGGACTGTTTTGTCAAAAAAGAAAAGATGATAGATAGATAGAGAGATAGATAAATAGATATAGGTAGGTAGATAGATAGGTAGATAGATAGATAGATAGATAGATAGATAGATAGATAGATAGATAGATAGATAGATAGATAGATAGATAGATAGATTAAATACTAGTACTGAGTATCGGTTTTCCTGTATTTGTTTCAAATGTAAAAGCATAAATTGGTTTTGTTCTTATTTTTATTTTTTTTACATTTATGGACTTCATGATTTCTAACCAGCACCGAAAAGTAGAGAAATTAGTAAAAAGTCAAGGACTGTTTTGTTAGAAATTTAATAGTTAAATTAAAGCAAGTATTCAAATTAAAAACTTCATTTTAATAAAATACAATTGTTTTCACTGAGTTATTCTTTTCCCCCTTGTTTAATATTTTTATTTTTTACTACAAACATGTTTTAAATATTAAGAACTAAAATATCAATTGTTTTTCCACAAAAAACATGCATTTTGCACATTAAAATGAGATTACAATTATTTAATCATTATTCATGAGTTAGTTGACACATAAACACATTGCTGAAAATTGTACATACTTAAGCTATTTGTTTTGAACAGTTATTTACTTCTTAATTTACTAATTTTATTGCGAGATTTATTCTGATTACACTTATTTAGATTTCATGTAATCACCATAACAAATTACACACACTATCCCTCTAAAACACAACACAACAGTGTGATTTATTCCTGTGATTATTTACAAGATTTGTTCTGAAACATCTGTGTGGTTAATGTTGTTTTCTTTATCATTAGGAGCTAAACTGTTCCTCACATGAAACACAAACAGACACGCGTCCAGAAAGATACTTCAAAATGGTTCATTATTTTATTACAAACAGAAAAAAAGCTAAATCCTACAGCTTTGAAACATACAAATTTCGAGAAAGTCGAAAAACACACACTGCTAAGATCGAAACTTAGAAAGACAAATGTACCGTGAGATTTTTATGTGTAATTTTCGTGGCGAAATTAGCCTATAAAAAAGAAATGTAAATGTATTTAGTTTTATAAGAGCTTATATGAGAGACGTTTAGTAACTGTGTGTATATTTAAAATCATCCGTCTGTATAGAAACATAACGGAACGATGTATTTGTACGGACATTTAATTAATAAAAAGCAATGTAAATGAAGAGAAAACTATGCGAAAATTACCTTTCTTCAAACACACATAAGAGTTTACTCCTTTTGCTTGGACGTGGGCGTGACCAACAGGGTTTGGGAAGAGTCACATGGTCACTAAAAGAGGCGGAGATGTTCTATATTTTCCTCTCTTCCTCTAACAGATGTAACATGGGTTCTACAATCTACACAGAACGAACTGAATTTAATTTTCAAACTCTTTTTTTTTTATATTAACACGTTTTGTTTTTTAAATATGTAAGCCACTAAATCTGATTTAATAAAATGCTTATTAACTTAAGTTGATATAAAAATCACAATTTCTAAAAAAAAAAAAGGCCAAAAGTAGGTCGTTTTCTGTACATATTTAACACTTGTTCATTTAAACGCGCAGAAATGTGTATAATTTCCAACGCGTAAAAATAGTGTAAACTCTTGCTTGTGCGCATGTGTGTGTGTTTTGAAAGTTTGAGCGGGTGGCATTCCTTATTCCGCCTCGAGATCACATGGACACAAAGGGCAACACGTGGATCACGAACAAAACAAGAACACAGGCTATATATTAACCGTTGCATGCGAGCACGTAGAATGGGGTTAATGGTTCGTTGACAATTGTGAAGTGCATGCAAATTTGTGCATGCAATGGGTTTACGGTCAGAGGGTTTCGGTTGATTTTCGATGACATGGCATGATTTATGTTCCCAGCAAACGCACAACGTTTCAGTACAGGCTTCCTGTTAGGAACCAGTTCTAAAAACATTCTTTTTAGATCTTTCCAGAACAGTGCATAATCCTTCTCAAGGCCCACATGTTCTGCTTCTGGTTTCCTCTCTATACTCCAAACGAGCACACATTGCACTAAAAAGGTATAGCTAGGATATAGGCCCTTCCGGCTGTATGTGTGTGTGTGTATGTGTTTTATAGAAGGGGAGAGGAGAGGAGGGTGTCCCTCTTGATACGTCCGCTGCATACTGAATTCACGCTCTGCTTTGGATCAAACGCTCTCTGCCGATTAGCTACACAATCAGGTCCCCGCAGTAAACGGGGGAGAGTAAGACAGAGAGAGGCGGTTCTTTTCCGCCGGACAATGCCATTATTTAAGCTCCATTGGTCAGGAATGCCGGATTTTACAGGCCGCTGCCCTCCTCTAGGCGTCAACCAAAGGACCTCCGCTGAGGGCCCCCCCTTTTCCTCTCTCTCCTCGGGTCACCATATCTATCCCGGAGACCTATAGCTTTCTCAGTGCATTCCACAGTTGCTTCTCTAAGCTGTCGACTCCGAGAGGCTGCAAAAATCAGCAGGGCCGTCAAATTCTCACAAAGCATTAGGCTCAACGAAAAAAGCTGGAATCTGATTTTTCCTTTTCAAACTTAGATACAGTCAAAGCAAAAATTATTCAGACACCAGGGGGGTGTTCCATAAAACAAGTTTACCAAATAAATCAGGCTTATTTCAGTTAGTCTGACTTATTTTGAGTCAAATCAAGTGACAATAAGTCAGACTAACTGAAATAAGCCTGGCTTATTTGGTAAACTTGTTTTATGGAACACCCCCCAGATATGATTGTTGATATTGTTTTACTAGAGGGTGCAGGACACTATAGTTAATTTATGTAAGTGAGGAGAGAGGGGAAAAAAAGAGAGATATTCTTCATACCAGTAAAACTGATACAAATTTGGGACCAAAAATTATTCATACTCTTTTATCTGACCACGTTTTGCTTAAATGTTTATTCTTTAATTGCTAATGTGACTTTTTTTACACCACAGCCTACACAAAATTAAGCATTGCTTGGTAATTGGTCAACAAAGTATTGATAGTTGTGTACATATTGTCACTAACAGTTGTCTGAGTTTTTGATTAATTGTAATCCATTACATACCTTTCTATCAAAGTTTTCTGACATTATCAAGATGAATTCATTCTGACACAGTTTAACTCAGTTCTTGTCATATTTTAGTACCATTTTCTAAACTATAGTGAATGTGAGAAATTTGAAAGGTGTTTGATTAAATTTAGGCTTGACTGTAATTGATTTGTCATTATCAAGATGAGTTTGTTCTGAAACAGTTTAATTTTGAGTTCTTGTCATATTTTATTACCATTTTTAAACTATAGCGATTAAACTGTGATAATGTGAGAAATGTTGAATAAAATGTGTTTTTTGGACGGTATAAGTATAAATACAAATATAAGAACTGTTCAATGTAGCCTACAATGGACAAAAATAGTAACATTTTAAATAAACTGGTTTTATTCAAGTCACAGATATTATTTAACTTCACTGATCCAATCTATACTCATCAATGTATATCAACAAAACTGAGTTAAATCAGCAGGTTAACACTTTTTTACAGTGATAAAATTTTGTCATTAAACAAAACGGTTATTATGGCTTTTTGCCATGCTATTGCAAATAAGGAATTCTAATGGAATTTCTATCATAATTTCTGGATCAATAAGAATCCTGTAAGAGTCACATAAGGTCCTTCTGGATAAATTATGAAAAGATAAAAAGAAGAAACTCCTGTTTTTTAGTTCATGCAGTAGGATTAGTAGTAGAATTGGTGATTAAATGGCATCATAATTATTTTAGAATAGTTACGTATTAATTTTAAAGTGTACAGTTGACCAAAACATTTCTAAAATGTACCTCCATTGTTTTTGTTCCTGTGGCACTGAACTCAAAAACAGTTTTCAAGTAATCTGCTACTTTAAAACTACAATTCATGTGGTCTTTCAATCTAGCATAAGAAGAAATTTGTGAATGGAGAGCAGAATTTGAGCGTTCATTGTTAAACTAAAACTATACGATGACGTTTCCCTGCAAGTAGCCTATCGCGGTATTCGCAAGACAGTTAAATGCCTTTGACTTCCACCAATGGCTCTTCAAGCGGCAAAGACTAGCGCAGAAACGGGCCAATGGCGAAGACGCATGCAAATGAGGAATTTGCTTCAGCAAGAGCTGAATGTCAACTAGTCAAAGATGGAGTCTTGAGCAAAGAGGGCCATTGGCTTGCCATGGATAAATTACGGTTTTGATTTTTTAGACCATGAGGGGAAAGAATGCGCGACCATGGCGAGATGGCACTGTGTTAAGCGGGATGAACGCGAAGATATTGGAAGAAATGCGCGCTTCTCGCCTTGCAACCCTTCGGTCCAACTTTTTCTCTTTTTGTCGGTGTCTTCTGCTTTCAAGGATTGTCCCTCCCTTGGCCAGGTACCATTCATGAAATTTAGGGGGTCCTCTTTCTGTTTGTGAGTAGCATCCGGGTGATTTAGTGGAAATGGCGGGAGCTCAGGGGCAAAAACGACAACGTTGAGTCGGCTTGGGTGGGGAGAACGACGAATGGGGTGCCATAGAAGCCCCCGAACATGGCTGTAGTTAGAAATGTGAAGAGCGCGCTGGTGAGGATATCAAGAGGGCATCGCATTTGAGAAGTCTTGTCTGTCAGCTTGTCATTCAGTCACAGGGAACAATCTCCTTTCTTTCTCTTCTATTGTCAGCAGTGTTGATCTGTTGCAGCCACCTGGCTGGGTATTTAGTCCGAGGAATCCATGTAAAGCATCTAACTTCACCATATTCTCAAGAAGCCAATGATTAACTTGCAAAAGGCTCTGGGAAGCCTAGTCCCTATTTTCCACGTGTTTTTCTACACGGGCTAAATCAGTAACAGTACGATAATAGATTTGAGAAATAAAAGGTTTTGCGAGTTAAAGTGAAATAGAGAAGTGGAAACAGATGTGGCACTTTTTAAAAAATGTATTTATTTGTTAAATATCGCAGCAGGTTTAAAGTCTATAAACAGAAACAAAAATGCATTTTACTCTTTTCATATTGTGTTATTTTGTTGCAAATGTTGTGTTTGTGGATAAATTCCTGATGCATTGAAATCAAGGCTTTTTGTGAGCGTTTACATTGCCATTCTTATTACGAAAAAAAATCAGTGTACCCATTTCTATAAATAATTTTATTTCTATAATTAATGTGTAAAGCTGTACTGGATGTTGTGCACAATGTGTGTTTTACACAGTTCCGATTAATTATTTACAACTAAGCCAAACAGAAATATTTATTTTACAAAAAATCCGTGTTTTTCCTCTCCAAGTGAGTGTCCAAAAAGCACTGTTAATGTATGCATTGAAAATAACAACCTAAAGGAGCCTCCGCCCCCTCACCTTGTCCCCTAACCAGGGGGGTTTCAAATTGCCACTTTGGCAAAGGGGACAAAAATAATACGCATTAAACGAAGGTTTCTCATACTGTATCGGGGAATGTGCTCTTTGCCCTATTTTTCCCCTCTTCTTCGTATCTCACTCAAAGCGGTGTGTTCATCGTTATTTGCTGTTGCAATGAAATTGTATGAAAAGCATTGCTGCTAAATGTAAATGTTCATTTGGAGATTGTGCCACGTCCTGTTTGGTTGTAATTACATGTGTGTTGTCTCCTTCAGCTTAAGCTTTAATAACAGTTAGCATACCTTAATTTGAAGGTTTGGGGATTTTTAATTTGTTATAATTATTTCTGCCCTCGAGTAGCCTACTTAAAAAAAAAAAAAAATTCTTAGAGCTACGCGTATAGGACATATACATTATTTTAATCGCGTAAATTATGATAATCAGATTTACATTATGCTTAAATTCCCAGTCATTTTGTGGATAAGATAAATCAGTTTAAAATATCAAGCATTATAACACACCCTATGTTCAGTTTCTTTACTGTTGTTGACCAGGGCCCTTTTTCTGTTGTACTACTGTGCAGTCAGATGAGCAGTGCAATATTAAAAGGGCATTGGCTGACAAAAAAAGAGGAAAGAAAAAGAAAAAGTAACCTTCACCCCTCCCCTAAGCTTTCAAGTTCTCCCACCCTCGTGTATGCATCTGTCTTTTAGACAAAAAAAATCATTTGATAACAACAGGTGTAATGAATTGATTCCGTAAAGACGAATTTTGACGTCCAAATGGCGTTGCTGCTCAAATGCAGAATTCCAAAGCTGAGGCGTTTGAGTAAAATAAAATGAGGCGTAATATGTTTAACGAAAACGTGTTTTCGAATATTTATTATCTAACTTAAAGCATGCATGTTTGTTTTATATACATTTATATATAACTAATTAATTAAATCCACTTGCCTACCGGCAAATATGACGGATGATGGTGATTTTGCCCCGTTGCATTGAAGGCCTGTTCAAAGGTGGCCCATGCGTTTTGGCTGTGCTAAGGTCTGTTGCTTTGACGATGTTGCACTACTGAACCATCTACTCAAGCAGTGCAATAGTATTGTCATTGCATTCGGCTTTCGCCTACTCACCCACTAGAGCCTTTAAACAGAGTTATATGGTTAAGGGCGTTTAAGTAGTATTTCAAATGGCGAAAAGGGAGTTTAGAGACCACCTAGATGTATGGGCCCAGATGTGTGCACGGTGTTGGATTCATTCCACACACAACAGCATTGTTGCAGATCATGCACCAGGCGTGTGAACTGCAGCATTTGACCTATGGTATATCTGTGACACCAGGTTTTTCCACTTATTTGAAAACGCTTACAGACCACGCCTCCTTCGAAAGAACATTTTGTACGACTGAGGTCGTCTTCGTTTGCATTGAAAACCACGTGCTCGATTAAGTAACACTCCAACAATGCTTTGAAGTGAGTTTCTCAACCTTTTGCATATTTCGGGAACTTCTGTATGAGGCCTGCTGGCAGAGAGGTGCAGAAAAACAGTGGATAGTAACGAGCGGACGTAAATAATCATCTAAACGCCATTTTGTATGTTTTTGTCGATTCGCAAATGGCACCAGCGCAGGAAATGCTCACAGAACAGCTAATATTATCAATAATATATTTTTATAAAGTGTGAACGTCCTTTTGCAAGTTTTAAACATTCACCCCCAATTTTGTAGTCATCAGCAACGTGTTGAATTGTCCTTCTTTTCTTTTTAAAACAGTTGCTTATTTTTGGTTGAGTTCGTGTATTTGAATTACTAATGCAAATAATTGCATTCTCTATTTTTATTCTTTATGATTTAATTATATAGGCTACTTTTAATTTTCGTGCAGTTAAACTGATTATTTAATCCTTCTCAAATAATCTATTGTAAATTCAACGCAATATGCATTAATCACTGTTATGAGAATTAAATCGTTTTATGCAAAGCAATTGTAACCAGCAGTGCTTCCATCTCTGTAACTCCCTACTAAACCGAGCTGGTAGGTGTGTAACCATATATTTAGATTTTTATTTATAATGAAGGAGCTCTTCCAGGAGGCAGAAGGAAGGGATGATTCTCTTGTTTGAGCCAGATCGGTGGGGGATGGGACTATTTGTAAGGAATGTAGGGGGCAGGTCCCTTTCCAAGAGGGGAGGAAAGGGAGGGAATGTGAGGAGGGGAGGTCGCCCATAGTGACATTTTACTCTTGGTCAGTATCTGCAAGGTTATGCATGTTGAACTTTTTGGTTGTACCATCAAAAGACTGAACATCTGGCCAAACGAAGTGTAATCTATTGGTTGCTCGTAATGATACGTAGGCCGGTGTGTGTGAATACACTGGCGCAACACACACACATTTTGTATATAGACGTGATATGCGAGTCAATGGCGTGACGCATATTTTTTTAAATCAAAGATATTGCATGCAGTTCATGCAAAAACACGTTTGTTCAATGACGGAATTATTTTGATATTCTTATGACTGGCCAATAATATTGTTTTCGTTTTTGGAACTTAAAATGTCTAGGTGGTGTAACTTCTGAGATTGTTAAATAAATAAATGATAATTTTAAGCATAAAATTCGTTTTTTAAAAACCGAAGTCTGGCGTAATTTTTATTAGTATTTCTTTAATGTGTTTATAATTGCGTGTTCTAACAAACATTGTTTTATTTCATTGTCATGTGACGAAAAAAACCATCAGAGGAACCATTTAAAGCTTTATAGCTGGACTGTGTCTAGGTAATTTTTTTTTTTTTAATCCTACTTTTATGAAAATGTACGCTTTATTCAGCTTTGTTCAAACGAAGTAGGCCTAACAAGTCATAAGACAACTTTGTGACATTCTAACATTTAAATACAATCGTGTATATATATTTAAATAATGGTTGTGTAAATTCACATTAAGTATTTTAAAATTTAAAAAAAAGAGAGAGAGGTTTTCATGAGATATTTTCAAGTCTTTTGGAGAAAAAAAAAGTAGGCTAAATGCATGAGAACGTATCATGCATGTTTTAAACTTGACTATTAAAACATTTCTCTTTTTTATCATCTGGAGCATTTGTTTTTGAGCCGTATATGTAGCTGTTACACACTAGAAGGTAAGCTTGAGACTCACCGGTCTGAACTGGGTGTATGAGGAATGTTGCGCTACATACCGCAACGCGCATGCGCGGCGTATTCATAGGGCACTATATAGCATACTGAGGCCTACAGCTCCTCTGTTCTCATGATCCTGGTTCATCTCTGAGCTAGTGGGCTTTGACGCGTCATATGAGGGGTGGTAAGTTTTCATTCACCTGCAGATTTGGTAACGCGCTTTATATGCTTATGTAGCCTAGATTATAGAATTTGTAGTATCGAAATAGCGCGTATTTGAATACTACATTACTCAACAGCGTAATGATCGTCTACAAAACCACTACTGGTTAACGTGGTCAGCTCATACACCGTACCAGTCGTCTTGTATCTTTTAGGGCGTCGTATTCTCGCCCTGTTGTCGTGATTCAACATTTTTTCACTAAGTTCACTGCACGAAACCTGATTGGTAAATTGTTTAACGTGTTTTATTACCGAGGGGGACAAGTAAGATCATGCATGTGAGTTCAATGTGAAATTCCCAAAGGAGAAAAAAAACATCCTGTTGGAGCATGTCGTTAACTCCAAGGCAGAAGCTGGTATGCTTGGAATTGCAGAGCACCAAGACTGCTTTTGGACGCAGATAACCAAAGGGCCTACAATATGCTTTCCACTCAGTGTTTCTCACATTTGAACGCCTGAGACAGTCCACAAGCGTGGCTTTAAAAGAATGAATGTCTTTATTGATAGCATGCATGTATTGTTATTAGTTGTTATGAGAAGAAGATTGTTTTTAAAAAGCCAGATGATGTTTTTGAAAAAATGCCACATGGTATATTTATATGATTGTAAGTATTCATAGTAAATTCTTTATAAGTGCAGATTGAATTGTATGATTTAGGATACAAACCTTAACAGTAACATTTTATATTAAATTAATTTTGAAATGAACAGCGATTTGCCATTCACTCTGGTTTGTTTGTAGGGCTCTCCCTTGCTGTGAAGGGTCAGATGTCACAAAGAGGTTTGCGTATCATGTGTTGTAGAGCAGGAACCATTTTCAGTCTCACCATTTAGGGATTTAAACCTTCAGATATTGTATTTTGCACAGCTGTGTTATCTTTTCCCTAAAGTGCAGTGTGATTGTCATGATAAATGCATCTTGCAGGCGAGACCCTATCAATATTGCCTCTGCTTTTTTCACTGTTTATGGAGTAGTGCAATATTGCTTATAGGGTCTTGACTTTAAGGGTAATCTGCAATTTCAGGAACATTCAGGGATTTGATTGTCCTTTGTCATTTTTATTAAAATGTGCAATGATGTTGTGCTACGGCTTGACAAGATCTCAATCGGTGAATCTTTTTGAGGAGAAGGAATGTGGTTGCTGCTCTAAGCGATTTCAGTTGAAATGCAATAAATAACACCTGTTTAATATTAACCCAAAACGGCTCAAGATTTTGATGTGGTTGTAGATAGCTTGCTTTTACCAGTGCAAATACTTAACAACAATTACATTTAAACCTTTCCTAATATGAGTCATTTCATTAAGTCAGAACACACTGTGCTTTGCAGTCATAAAGTGGCTAATTTTAAACAATAGTAATAGAACCAGGATAATTTAGTTTGTTCAGACTGCTCTTTAGTTGTCCACTGTAAAGCTGTGTTTCTGTCAGGTCAGTGCATTTGGAAAGAAAAACATTTCTGGTTTTGATAATGCACATTTTTCCTTAACATGCTGTTACTGTTTCAATAGAGAAATAAATTACTATAGAATACAGCACTGTTTCTTTATTTGCCATATCTGATATTGTTATTTAAAAACACAACTGTTTTAACCTGAATTTGTATTTGCAAATTGTGATTTTTTTTTTTTTTTTTTTTTGAGTTGCACACATAAGAAAAAATACTAATGACAGCTGAACATTTTAACAGAACATCCTTTATTATACTATGCAGTAAATGCTAAATTTGAGGTCATGTAGTTCCACACTAAATCAATGTAAAGTAAGTTAAATTCAACATTTCATTATGCAGTGTGTTTGTATGAAAATCTAGCTCTCTAAATGTGGTTTCGAATACTTATGATTTAGTTCATGTCATCATAATCTCATAATCAATAGGTTAACCTTGAGTGGGTCTGTGTATGCAGTAATATGGAAGCTAAGAAATGGATCATGAAAGGGATGGGAAAGCATTTCTTGTGATGGTCGGAGACTGGCAGGTGTATTTCTAAAGGCTGTGGAATGAGTGGTTTATATTTTAGACCACCAGAAATAGCTGTAAGCATTTGGGTATTTATAAATGTAGTGGAATATGATGTAGAACAGCATGATGTGAGCATGTTCTTGGTCCCATTGTTTGTCTGTTGCCTGACACTCTTTCCCTGTTGCACTACTGTGGGAGCTGCAGCTAGCAGTGCAATAATGAAAGGGCATCAGTCCACTGGACCAGACCACCAAACACACACCTATCCCTTATTTACCGCAAATGACATGCTTCTCCTGCATGCTGAGCCGCAAAGCACTAATCTGTCCGTATACCTTTCGTAAGTGGTGGTTGGTATTTACGTTTGTTCATTTAGCAGATGCTTTCATCCAAAGCGACTTAAAAGAATACAAGTGATTTTTGCTTTGGCAAACCTGTACATAATCATAATTCAATAAAAGCAAAAATGCATTAAATAAGTAACTCGTATGTGTTTTTTCTTATTTAAATGCTGTTAATTGCAGAAGAAAAAATGTCTTTGCCTGCTTGTGAAATTAAATGTCATTTTATTCTTTATTTAAAGCGTACGGCAGCAGTTCACTGAATGTTATTGTATTGTATTGGTAGGATGGACTGTCCATAAAGTATACTTGGATTAAACATTTTACCTTCATAGTGTATTTCAAGATGGTTATATGAGATTTATCCACCTTTTTCTCCCTTTAAGAGTGGGCGCGGCCATTTATAAATTTTATGGGTCAGGCTTCCGGTCTCATCCATGTCCAGCTATTTTTATCTGTACAAAACAGCTCGTTTACTACTTCATATTGCAAATTGGTGTGTCTTACCATGTTATTTTAATGTATTATCTTAATTATGAACACACTAGTTGTTTGTAGTGCAAACAGTTTTACCATTTACTCTACATTGTTATTCTTCTCTTAATTTCCCTATAGCAGATAATGAACCGGAAGTCTCGCCCATAGGCTTCCACTTTAAAGAATAAGCTGGATAGGTTTATTCTGATTTTGCATCTCCACATGCTTGTTGAAAATCCACAAAATCTTTTTTTATATATTAAATGAGTGGAAGGCCCTTTCATGTTATGAATAATTAGGGTCCACACCAACACTCTTAAAAATAAAGGTGCTTCATGATGCCATAGAAGAACCTTTTTTGTGTAAATGGTTCCATAAAGAACCTTTAACATCTGAAGAACCTTTCTGTTTCACTAAAGGTTCTTTGTGGCGAAAGAATGTTCTTCAGATTATAAAAAGGTAAGAAAGATGGTTCTTTAAAAATCCTTTGACTGAATGGTTCTTTGTGAAACCAAAAATAGTTCTTCTATGGCATCGCTGTGAAGAACCTTTTAAAGCACCTTTATTTTTTAAAAGTGAAGGACAAAGTTCTGTTTACTGTAATCAAGAGCCACAGTTTCGACGTCAATTTCCTTAAAAGCGCTAATTTTGTAAAGTCCTGTGGATTCTGATTGGCTGTCATTATGGTTCGTCAGCTGGAAAAATGAAGTGTTCTGAAAATGATTCCAGTGAACCTTATTTTTCAACGTGGAAGTAAGCCGTTTTCTGTCAATGTGCGAGACTTCCGGTTCCGCTGTAGAGAAGAATAACAGTGCAGTAAACGGTAAAACAGTTTGCCCTATAAACTAGTGTGTTCATAGTTAAGATAATACATTAAAATAATATGGTGAATAGATTTTTTTTTTTTTTTAAACGAGTTTGCATTACTGCTAATATGACAAATTACGTCTTGCGTGCTTTCCATGTTCCTTAAATTGCCACTCGGGCAATTTTGCATTCAAGGTGACTTTCTAAAGGCGTATTTCATATCTAGTCGCTCTGTTCACAGAAGTGCTTCACGTAATATTCCGACCTCAAGACACTTCAATTTCCTGGTCACTCTTCATGGCCCTCGATCGCATTTATGTTGTAACCTAAATGCTTGTCTTCTCTTGAGTACAATGTTTTTTTTTTCACCCCATAGCTCTTCACTTGACCCTGTGAGGACGTGTGTTTTCATGGCTACCCCATCCATGTGGATACTTAGTCCAGCTATTAATTTGATTATGAATGGTGCAATAGAGAGCTTTTGAGCTATTTAAATCATGTGGCTCTGGGCTCCCATGGTGCAGTATGGCACTGCGTCAAGATTGTGGCTCATATATGGTGATACTGGCAACCAGTTAACAGGTTCTCCGTTAATATGTGTGTAGTAAGAATGTACGTCGACATTGTATGTCAAATGCAAAGAATCGACACTGAAGACACATTCGGTTCAATTCTAGTGGATCTAGATAACCAAGCATACTATAAAAAGGGAATAAACGTACCTTAAATACACAAGCAGCGCAATTTAGATGAAAAGCCACTTCTTTGTATCATTAAATGAATCTGTGTAGATTATACAGTTCATAATGGGTGACTGACTGGTTGAGCAGCGCCAACCCTGTGTTATAGTATGTCGCCATCTTCTGGAAAGACAAAAACAAAGTTCTTCAACCCGCTGTCTCTTGCAATGCAACTTCTATTTTTTAACCACTAAAAGGATTTTATTGAAATTAAGCTTAAAATTAGTATCTTACACGTTTATGAAACTTATAAAATTAGCATTAGTATTGAAAAAAACAACAACATTAAGTGTTGACAACTCTTTATTTTCATTAATGAATCAGGCATAAACATTATTAAATTAGGTGATGTTTAAGATATTAGTTTATGTAGGCCTAAATTAAAGTGTAAATTAGAAATATGAAAATGTACAGTAATATTTTTAATGTTTTTTAAGAAGTCTGTTCTGTTCACCAAGCCTGCATTTATTTGATCCAAAGTACAGCAAAAACTGTAAAAATATTTTAAATATTTTGACTATTTAAAATAACTGCTTTCTGTCTGAAAAATTTTAAAATGTAATTTATTCCTGTGATTTAAAAGCTGAATTTTTAGCATCAATACTCTTCAGTGTCACGTGATTCTTCAGAAATCATTGTAATATGCTTATTTGCTTCTCAAAAAACAGCTGAGTAGAATTTTTTTTTCAAGTTTCATTGAACTGAAAGCCTGCATTTATTTGACCCAAAGTACAGCAAAAGCAGTAAAACTTAAATATTTTGACTATTTAAAATCACTGCTTTCTATTTAAATATATTTTAAAATGTAATTTATTCCTGTGATTTCAAAGCTGAATATTTAGCATCAATACTCTTTAGTGTCACATGATCCGTCAGAAATCATTCTAATATGCTGATTTGCTTCTCAAAAACCATTTTATTTTATTTACAGCTGAGTAGAATTTTTTTTTTTTTTTTTTTTCAGGTTTCATTCAATTGAAAGTTCAGAAGAACAGCATTTAGCTGAAAATAGACTAAGTGTCTTTATCATACATTTAAAGCATCCTTGCTAAATAAAAGTATTAATTTCTATAATTTCTTTCCAAAAAAATTATACTGTTTTCAAGCTTTTTAATGGTATAGTGCATTTCAGATAAATGCTGATCTTTGCACCTTTCTATTCATTAAATAATCCTGGAAAAAATGTACTAATGTATTTAAACGGTTTTAAATATTGATATTATTAATAATAATAATAATAATAATAATAATAATAATAATAAATATTTCTTGAACAGCAAATCAGAATATTAGAATGATTTCTGAAGGATCATGTGACACTGAAGAGTAATGATGCTGAAAATGTATCTTTGATCACAGGAATAAATTACATTATATAGCCTATATTTAAATAGAAAAATCTCACAATATTACTTCTTGCAGGCTTGGTGAGCAGAAGACACTTCTTTAAAAAAAAAACATTACAAATCTTACTATTCAAACTTTTGACTGATAGTGTATTTAACACACATCAAAAAGTTTATAGCCTATATTACTTCTAGAAAGTTAATTGTCTGCTAATTACTATTATGTAATGCTTCATAACGTTGTTATAAAAAGGCTTACCAGATTTTTTATGTTTTTACTCCTTTGTCTCCTCACATAGTAAACCAGTTTCTGCTTGTTAAAGTGGAACCTTGTTATTCATCATTTAATCATCATTATGTGCCTATTCTTCCATTACTTTAAGTTAAATCAGCAAATAATCCTGAAATAGACAGGGAAGATACAGATTCTTTGGCTTTGACATCATGCAGGAGGGCGTGTCGTATTACATTTCTATAGTACGGAGATCAGCGGTCATACAGTAGTAGCACATTTGGACAGCAGTGGTGGGAAACACTACGGTAAGTCAACTTATAAAATCTTCTGAGGCGAAACATAATTTAAATATCAAAATTTACAAACGATAGAATAGCCTAAGTCACGGCATGTAGGTTTAATCAGCGAAATCTGAAAGTGTAAATCTAATAGGATATCCTAAATTATACATTTATTTAGTTACTGTTTTACTGAAGACATTTATAAATGCACATTTAATGCTGTATTTAAAATAACTAGTTTTTCCAGTATGGAAGTAACGTCTGGAAAACAGTGATTTGTGTGTGAGAGGATGCAAGTTATTCTTTAATATTTTTAGCATTGCCGTGGAGATCCTTATGTTTACATCGTGTTGTATCTGATTCATTTGGAAAAACTTAATACAAAGTGTCCCATTTTGTATTCACTGAGTGAAAGCTACAGTAAAACCACGATTAGTTAATGACATCTGCTTCAGTCGAAGCTTTCAGAATCTTTAATTTTGTTTCATTTTTCATTTTTTAAAATTGTAATAATATTCTATCGGATACTGCTTACCACTGTGATTTCTTTTATTTATTTATTTTGTAAAAACTGTATGCCTAAATGCATAAATACCAGATAAAGCATTAGCTAGTTACTAAGCTGTTTGTTCGTTTTTATTAACGAACACGTTTCACAGTTGTATTTCTTATTTTCAATGTGCATTAAATGTCAAACTGTGGCTAAATGCTGCCCCCATTTGGATGCAGTGTGTCATCTATCATTTTCCAGAAAAGCGAGACGAGCAGAAATAATCACCGTGACAGGTTGCAGTTGTAATTTTAGAGTAGCCTAATCTCTAATAGTCTAGATCGTGTGCAGTTTTTATTGACATGTTTTAGAAATTGGTAATCACAATAATGCATCTGCGTGTTCACAATTTTAAATGATACATGATAATGCTGGGTTAAACACAACCTGGCAGCCGTGGCCTAATGGTTAGAGAGTCGGACTTGTAACCCAAAGGTTGCAGGTTTGAGTCTCAAATCCGGCAGGGATTGTAGGTGGGGGGAGTGAATTACCAGTGCTCTCTCTACCCTCAATACCACGACTGAGGTGAGTCCCTTGAGCAACGCACCGTACCCCCAGCAATTGCTGCCTACTGCTCCGGGTGTGTGTTCACGGTGTATGTGTGCACTTGGATGGTTTAAATGCAGAGCACGAATTCCTAGTATGGGTCACCATACTTGGCCTCACTTCACCTCCTTTCCTTTCCAACATGCTGGATTGTTTTAAGTCAACTATTTTTTTTAAAAAGTATTATATTGCTGGCTTAAAACCGGCTGCAAATTAAAAATCACACAACAGCAACAGCAATATTAAAAAGATGAACATTATCTATGGACAAAAATTGAAATTGACAATAGACAAATTGAATTTATTTGGGTGGATACAGCATAGATTATAAGTTTACAAGCATTTTAGAATTATATTTTAATTGAAGTACATTCAACCTTTCTCTGTAATCACTTTTCAGCGTGCCGGTGTGTCGACGAAATGTAAGCCAGTGATGGGCTGCTGTTCGCCGGGTGATTTAAGAACCTCAGACCGCTGCTCGCGTTTCACTCGTAGCTGAAAGATGACATGACACCATAACTTGCTCAACAACAACAACAACAACAACAACAACAACAACAACAACATTACTGAGACTGAGAGAACATACTTTAACATCAAATTAAATTAAATTCTGTATTATAACGAATAAAATTAAAGCAAAAATCGTTTTACACTGCTGACATCTCGTCCTTGTATGATGCGTTGCGTAAAATAATATAATTTACAGCACAGAAAAGACTATAAATAGAAAATATGTATACAGACCTTTTTTCGCTAAAGAAGTGCACCAAATTGGAGGCGTTGAGAACTGGGGGGTGTTCCATAAAACAAGTTTACCAAATAAGCAAGGCTTATTTCAGTTAGTCTGACTTATTGTCACTTGATTTGGCTCAAAATATGGCAGACTAAATGAAATAAGCCTGACTTATTTGGTTAACTTGTTTTATGGAACACCCCCTGGTCTCTCCTGTAGAGGACGCAATAAACCCGCGCTTTGACTGTAACTCAACAGCTGGGTTGTTTTCTCGGAGACAGGCTAAACCCAGCTATTGGGTAGACAAAAATAACCCAATATTTAATAACTTATTAAATGACCCAGCAGCTTAGTTATAGAAAAACTACCCAGCACCTAGGTAAAAATATAAATAAAATAAAAATAACCCACTGAAATGACCCAACAAGCTGAACCCAGCATTTAGGTTGAAAAATAACCCAGAATTTTTAAAGTGCAGAAAAACTACCCAGCACCTGGGTAAAAATATTAAAAACAACCCAATAAAATGACCCAACAAGCTGAAGCCAGCATTTGGGTTTTAAAAAATAACCCAGCATTTTTTTTAGAGTGCAGAAAAAATCTACCCAGCACTTGGGTGAAAAATATAAAAAATAACCTAATATAATGACCAAACAAGCTGAACCCAGCATTCGGGTTTAAACAAAAATAACCCAGCATTTTTTTTAAAGTGCAGAAAAAAAATCTATCCAGCACTTGGGTGAAAAATATAAAAAATAACCCAATAAAATGACCCAACAAGCTGAACCCAGCATTTTTTAGAGCGCAGAGAAACTATCCAGCACTTGGGTGAAAAATATAAAAAAATAACCTAATATAATGACCAAACAAGCTGAACCCAGCATTTGGGTTTAAACAAAAATAACCCAGCATTTTTTTTTTAAGTGCAGAAAAAATCTACCCAGCACTTGGGTAAAAAAAAAAAAAAAAAGACCCAGCAGGCTGAACCCAGCATTTGGGTTTTAAAAAATAATCCAGCATTTTTTTTTTTAGAGTGCAGAAAAAAAATCTACCCAGCACTTGGGTGAAAAATATAAAAAATAACCCAAATAGAATGACCCAACAAGCTGAACCCAGCATTTTTTAGAGCGCAGAGAAACTACCCAGCACCTGGGTAAAAATATTAAAAACAACCCAATAAAATGACCCAGCAGAAAATATAAAAGCAAGTGTATGGTTCTTCAAAAAACAGTTGTTTTACCTGAAATAAAAATACCTACAGTATGTTTTCAAAAACTTTATTTATGCTTTCACCAAATTATGTACATATCAGGTCATATACAGTATGAGGAGAAAACAACTATTGGGAATTACAGTAACATAGAAAACTTAAACCATAACAGATATTTTCCCACACTGAATTCAGAAAGATAACAGGATTTCCTGTGCGCAAAAACACTATTTCATACCATTTGTTCCAGTAGTAATCTAATCTTTAATATAAATAATACAAAATACTAAATTTTAAACGCGGGTATGTAATGTATTTTTATTCCCTTATGTACAAACAAACACATTCCAATCAGAAATCTAGCAAAACCTTTGTCTTTTTGTCTGTGATGTTTATTTTGTAGGTGACTTTGTCTCAAAAATTGCAGCACATGTGTAAGAGTTTGACCAATAAATGTAAAACCTTTTTTGAAATTGAAAGTTTAAATATAGAGAGGGTTTCACAGCATGTGTGAGCTGAGTTCTCAGACGCTCGCTACGATAATGTAGCGGCGGCATCATCAGAGCTCGTCGTGACGCACTGGATCACTGCTGGGCTGAATAAAAACCCCCTCCATCACCTTCCAGTAGTTATGCTGATTGGGTGAAGGCATTCCATGGACCTCACGCTGGCCTCTGATTGGCTGGCCGTACTGCTCTCCGGTAACACTGAGGAAAACCTCTGTGGCGACGTGTTTGAATCGCACCGCGTCGTCACGTTCCCAGTACGTGTCGCTGCACTGCACGGACCATACGTCTAAATCATCTCCTTCTCCATTTTCACCAAACGCACTCACTTCCTGCAAAGGTAAAATTAATCAAAATTAGAATGTAATTCAAATCCAGCCAGGTACAGACACCTGAACATTGAGGGTAAGAATGGAGAGTCTACCTGGTGGTTAGACAGTGGGGAGCTGAAGTGATGTGAGTGTAGGTTGCGTCCGGTCTTCATGTGTGTAATTCGGATGGGCTGCCCGCATCGAATGGGCTCACCACGCTGACAAACTTTGTCTGGTTTTCCACGGATGCGCCAGTAGCTGTTGGCATCGTCGGCCGAATCCACGCCTGTCACTGATTGCTGGCCACTTCCTGCAGGGCATCGTGTAAACTGTTTAATTTGAGCATATACTGTATGGATATCATCACGAACCAAAGAATATTATAGTACTTTAGTATCCCATAGTACATTTTGTAAAAAAAATAATAAAAAAAATCATATATTATGTATTTAAACATACATTCATAAATATTTACAAATATTTGTAATTTTATAATATTGTTAGAATTAGTTATATAGTTAGTTATAGTTAATAACATCATGTAAAAAAACAATTATACAAACATTTTCCCTAAAGAACTGCTAAAATATCTGGCTCCACTGTGTGAAATATTAATTTAATAATAATATTTTTTAATGTTACCACTGTTAATAACCACTTTTTAAAAAATAATTAATTATATAACATTTTAATATATACACATGACAATCTGCACAACAGTTGGTTAAAATCTACCTCATAGTAAGTATTTATTTGCCTTATTTTATTTATATTTACCTTATATTATTTATTTTATTTTTTAATTTTTAATTACTTATTTTATTATTTAATATTAAATTATTTATTTTATTTTCTGTGTGATATCAATTTAATAATAATTTCTAATGTTATAACTGTTACTAACCACAGTTTTTTTTTTGTTTAAATAATTAAATAATTGTATAACATTTCAACATATATACATTACCTTCAATTATTTATTTTATTTAATTTGATTTATTTTTATTTTATTCTGTGTGACATCAATTTAATAACAATAATTTCTAATGTTATTACTGTTAATAACCACTGTTTTTCTTAAATAATGAATTAATCGCATAACATTTTTAAATATATCCTCATAGTTACTATTTACATTTACCTTATAATATATATATTTTTAAAATGTACTTAATATTTAATTATTATTATTATTATTATTATTATTATATTAAATTATTTGTCAATTTCTGTATAGACACATACTTGAAGTCTTAGCCATTAAAAAAGTTCCAATTTCAATGAGAGATACATACATTTATTTATGTATTTTTTTTTTTTTCATTTATACGTTTTGTTAATAGTAAAATTCTAATATATATATATGTATATATATTATATAAGCTAACAAACGTAAAATAAAAAACGTGTAAGGAAATTATGCCACTGGAATGACTACCATACGTATTACCATTGTACATGTAAAAATATATGATCATGTATTATCATGTTACCTTTTAGTATTTTGTAGTGCACCTGTCGTCTTGATTACATATATCTCTCAGGTAAACATAATACATCCGAACCAACAAAAATATAACCACTGGGGGATGAATGAGAGTCTATAAAAAGCTAACGGAATAAAAAAATAAAATATTTTATATTTAACTTGTTTAGAAATATTCCAAGTCATTAGCTTCCTGGCTAATGCATACATGCACCAGCTGCTACTACACTACGCATTAGAATCAACCTAAGTGCATAAATAGACTGAAAGCGAAGATTTAGCTCTCGACTAGAGCATAAGCATTCTCTGAGGGCTTCGTTGACCAAATCGCTAAAGTTTCTAATTTTATTGACTATGCACCATACCTGATCCGTATTTGACATCATGCGAGTGAAGTCTGACGCTGTGCCGGGTGTTCATCAGTTTGACCAGAGATCCGCATGTCACATAGCTGGAGTCCAAATCACTGGCGCCGCATTGGCCAAACATAAAACATACTAAAATGAAATCCAGAAAGACAGATATAACTCTTAATGGTCCCATTGTCACAGCTCGTGTCTATGTACATCACAGAAAGATGGATTCGGAGAGCCCCATTCAAACGCTCACACGCTTTCTGACCAATCGCATCTTGACAAGTCCGAAAACAAGGAAGTGATTCACGAGCATACACGGAACCCTGTGATTGGGCGAGCGAGGGTGGTGTGACGTCACGACATATTAATGAGCGTTACATTGTACAATCCTTAACAGATCATTAGTTGACGTAACCAACTTTTAAATAGTTTGACATATTACGAAACTTTTATTCATGTATTTAAAAATGTAGATATTTACAATTGTAAGTAATTTTTTTTTCTATCTATCTATCTATCTATCTATCTATCTATCTATCTATCTATCTATCTATCTATCTATCTATCTATCTAAAATAAAAGTTCGTGTTTACAGAAAAAATGTGTATATTTATTATGTATATATAAATACATACATACACACATATATATTAAAAAATATTTTGTTGTGTATATATATTTATATTAAAATTATGTTATATATAAATTAAAGTTTTTAATATATAAATATATAATTTTTCTTAAATATATACATGCACAACACAAACTTTTATTTTGGATATTTGGATTTATTTTAGTGCTGGCCAACCATTTTTTGCATTTAATCACATTCAAAATAAAAGTTTTTGTAGGCCTATGCCAAAATATGTTTTATATATTAAATATATATATATATATATATATATATATATATATATACTGTATGTCTTTAAATACATAATAAATATACACAGTACACACACATATATTATATAAACAAAACCTTTATTTTTGGATGCGATCACGATTATTCATTACCCAGCACTTATTTATTTATTTATTTATTAGGGTATGTTATCACACTATATGTTAATAACCAAAGAATTATAAAACATGCCAAAAAAAAAAGAAAAAGAAAAGAAAAATCAAACAAACAGAAAATTTGTTATTTATTTATTCATTTACTTTTTATGAATTAATTGAATAACATTTTAGCATATGACGACTTTTGGTTAAAATCTATCTCATAGTTACTTTATTTATTTACCTTATTTTATTTTTACTTACCTTATATAATTTTATTATTTATTATTGTATTATTTTATTTTCTGCATTGTTATTTTTTTTGTATTAGCCAAGAACGTAAAGTGTAGTCCTAATTTAATAAAATTACTTTTAAACTAGGTGTTTAAAACTAACATAGATAAGCATACTAATAAGCAAACTAGACAAATTGGACTTTACCCTCAAAATGCCATATTTACTAAAAATAACATTCATGACAACAATATGTGTGACAACCTGCCCCGGTCTCCACTACAACTTATTAAAGAAAAAATCAGTTTCCAAAAAGTGTTGTCCCACTACTATTTGTACCATTCTTTCATTAGTAGCTGTTTACACAGGATGCATTCTTGTGTTTAACAAAAGACTTTTATTGTAATCTGTTTTATGTCTACAGTGTTATTCAAACACATAATGTAAGTTATGCCATGCATATTATTGCTGTATCAGGTGTCTGAAGTTGAAAACACTTCATGAACGTGCGCAAAGATCATAAACATGATATCCTCCCTCTCTTTATCATGTTTTCCTTATTTCTAAAGAGGTTACGTGTCTTGGGAAAACATTCGAAAGCCTCTATAGACACGTAAGCAAAGTCACACCTGCTGCCTAAAGTGTGTACAAGGATAACATTCAGCTTACATTTATAACATTGAGAACGGCAAAATCCTGGCTCAGGTGAGTAATACTGTTGCCTACTTTAATATTGTTTATTAATTCATATCTGATTAAAAAGTTATATAAATGACCACAATAGGTTTATCTCTTAGTTTAAAGTTTAAAACAACACATTGTTATGTTTCAACCAGTCTCTATTATTCCTAAAATAACTTTTTGTAGAAGCGCATATGTTTTTAGTTTCCAACATTTTGGAGAACAAACGACAACAATATAGTAACCATTGATTATATGGTGTAAATATCTATATTTTAAAATAAAAAAAACCTGTAAAATATCCATTAAAAAAAAATTTATCTAAAAATTAACTTTTATATACACTACCGTTCACTACCTTTTTTTAAAAAGAAATTAATACTTTTATTCACCAAGTATGTATTAAGTTAATAATTAAAAGTTTATTAAAAGTTAATAATAAATAATTTACATTGTTATAAAATATTTATATTTTGAATAAACACTGTACTTTTTAAACTTGTTATTCATGAAAGAATCCTGAAAAAAAAAATCACAGGTTCCAAAAAATATTTGGTTGCACAACTGTTGATATTATCCAACATTGATCATTCTAATAATAAATCAGCATATTAGAATGATTTCTGAAGGATCATGTGACACTTAAGACTGGAGTAACAGCTGATAAAAATTCAGCTTTTCATCACAGGAATAAATTCTATTTTAAAGTATGTTAAAAAACAAACAAACATTATTTTATACTGTAAAAACATTTTGCAATATTAATGTTTTTTCTGTATTTTAATCAAATAAATGCAGCCTTGATGAGCATAAGAGACTTCTTTAAAGACTATAACAAGTCTTACTGAACCTAAACTTTTGAACGGTAGTGTAAACTAGGAAGGGACCTTGAAACGGCGAAGGCCTATTTGTACATGTGGCGTTGTTTTATCCACATCCGGTAGAGGGCGCAGCAACTCCGGAAAAGGAAATTGCCGTTCTATGCCTACAGACGGTCGTTCTCTCCGCACAGCGTTGGACACATTGTAAAAAGGACTAATGGCAAAAACCTCGCAATAAAATGGGTAAGCGATTAAACATTATTACTGCTAGCTAGGAGTATATTACAAAACAGAATTAGTCCCTTTGAAATTATGAGTCATTTGTTTGTTTCTTAGCTATTAATAGATCAAGCGGAGTAAATGTATAACCAATATGTTACCGAACTGAGGAGATGCGATTATATACCATATGTGAGGCAGTGGCAGCTGCTCGTGTTAACACCGATGAGGTGAATAAGGCGTAAGACTTTTAGACCTGTCTTATTAACGAGTCGGTGATTTCCCGGTAAGCAGCTTTCCCGCAGCTGAGGCTCGTGTTTCATACAAACCGTTTCGTTTCGTCTTCAAACAAATGATGTTGGAATGACGTGGATTGACGCGTTGACTCAAGGAACGTTTCCTGTTGTGTAACGTTAAATGATTGGGTTTCATTATATATGATGACTAGCACTTCTCTGTCTGTCTACATATAGAAAAAAGCTGTCATTTTTAGAGATCGATAAATTGGTTAATCGGGTTTTAATAGATATTTTAAAGGATATTTACGTTTCATCGGTTGGTAGTACTATTTGAAACGTTATAAGTAGTATTATATCTATTCAAATGGCACCGCTTGTTGAAAATAAGACTAAACAACAGGTAAAGTAACTACTTCAATACGTTGTTTGTATAAATAACCTACATTTTAATAATTACAGCAATTTATTTTCAAGTTAGAAATATATAGCTTTACAATTAGACTCAGTCTAAAATAAAAAAAGTGACCGTTTGAAGCAGATATAATTGTGTGTGTGTGTGTGTGTGTGTGTGTATATATATATATATATATATACACACACAAATTATTTTTAATGTATATTGTATTAAATAAATAAATATTATGAATATTATAAATATATTATAAATATTATTTTATGTAAATATAAAGATATACAGATTTTTAATATAAATATAATTATTATATTTTAATATAATTTATTATTTTGTATAATAAATATACATTTTTAAAATGTTTTTAAAGAATTCTGTTCTGCTCACCAAGCCTGCATTTATTTGATCCAAAGTACAGCAAGAACAGTAATGTTGTGAAATATTTTTACTATTTAAAGTAACTGCTATCTATTTGAATATACATTTAAAAAAAATCTGTAATCAGAACTAAATTTTCAGTATCATTACTCCAGTCTTCAATCACATGATCCTTAGGAATCATTCTAATATGCTGATTTGCTGTTCAAGAAACATTTATTATTGTTATTATCAACATTTAAAACAGTTGAGTAATTTTTTTTCAGGATTCTTTGATGAAAAGAAAGATCCAAAGATCAGCATGTGTCTAAATAGAAGGCGTTCATAACAGTATACACTATATCATTTTAAAAGCTTGGAGTCAGTATAATTTTCATTTATTTTTTGAGAAAAGAAATGATAGAAATTAATACTTTCATTTAGCAAGGATGCTTTAAATTGAACAAAAGTGATGATAAAGACATTTATAATGTTACAAAAGATTTCTATTTCAGATAAATGCTGTTCTTCTGAACTTTCAATTCATCAAACCTGAACCAAATCTACTGATATGTTTTCAACATAATAATAATAATAATAATAATAATAATAATAATAATAATACATGTATTTTGAGCAACAAATTAGAATATTTGAATGATTTCTAAAGGATCATGTGACACTGGAGTCATGTGAAAACTGGAGTAATGATGCTAAAAAATCAGCCTTGAAATTACAGGAATAAATTACATTTTAAAATATATTCAAGTGGAAAACAGTTCTTTTAAATATTTCACTGTATTTGCTGTACTTTGGCTCAAATAAATGCAGGCTTGGTGAGCAGAAGAGACTTCTTTAAAAACTTAAATCTTACTGTTCAAAAACTTTTGAATGTTAGTGTGTGTTAATAAAATCATATTTTAATAATATTTCTAAATTTATAAACACCAGCGTTTTATTAATATTGTCTTAATACAATCTAATAACATTTATAAGATTTAGTCTGATGATTCTTTAGTTATTATCAAGTCAAAAAAAGAATTATTTAAAATTCTGGTTGGCTTAAAAATAAATCAGCAATTCATTTTCAAGTAGGAAATTAATAGCTTTACAATTAGACAGCCCCCCCCAAAAAAAGAAAAAAAAATTTGTGGCTTTTTAGATTAGGCAAATATTCATATAATGCCATAAGTAGCAACACTTATTGTCAAAAATGATTATTCTTATTTATGAAATATATAGATTCATATTCTGTAGTTTAGTCAAAAAATCCTTTAGTTAGATAGCAGTATTAATCACAAAAAAGCTATGGTTCAATCTTTAGTTCAGTGTTTTTGTTTTTCATCAGCAAGGCGAGGAGAAGATGCCTCAACCCAAGGTGAAGCTGGTGGTGACAGGAGATGATTTTGGGTACTGCGAGAGAAGAAATCAAGGGATTGTGGATTGCTTCAAAGCTGGTGGGATCTCCAATGTCTCTCTTCTGGTGAATGCAGTCTCAGCGGAGCACGCGGCTGATCTGGCCAAAAGGTACTGCGGCTGATTTCTATCTACTTTTAATTTCTAGCAGATAAATATGAAAATATGATAATAAACTTTGAGTATCTTACATTTAAACTAAATGTCACAACACTCTTCTCTCTCCTACTACATGTAAGCCGTAAAATCTACAAAGCTCATTTAAAGTAGTAATAAAATCTATAATAAGATGTCATGCTAAAATAACTCTGCTGTTCTCACACACAGGAATCACATCCCCATTGGACTCCATGCGAATCTCTCCGAGGGTCTTCCAGTCTCTCAGGATCTAAAGGGCTCAATGCTTCTCAACAAGGATGGATTCTTCCATGGCAAGATGGGCTTCCGAGAGGTTTTGCAGAGCGGTCAGCTCAAGATGTCAGAGGTACACACAGAAACACACTAATATGAAGACTAACAGAAAGTCACATGGGAGCGAATTCAAACCTCAACATCTACAATTGAGGTCAAAAGTTTACATACACCTTGCAGAATCTGCAAAATGATAATTATTCTACGAAAATAAAAGGGATCATACAAAATGCATGTTATTTTTTGTTTAATACTGACCTGAATAAGGTATTTCCCATAAAACATGTTTACAAATAGTCCACAAGAGAAAATGATAGTTGAATTTATGAAAAATTACCCTGTTTAAAAGTTTACATACGCTTTCTTAATACTGTGTTACATGAATGATCCACAGCTGTGTTTTTTTGTTTAGTGATAGTTGTTCATGAGTCCCGTGTTTGTCCTGAACAGTTAAACTGTCCGCTGTTCTTCAGAAAAATCCTTCAGGTCCCACAAATTTTTGGGTTTTTCAGCATTTTTGCGTATTTGAACCCTTTCCACCAATGACTGTATGATTTTGAGATCCATCTTTTCACACTGAGGACAACTGAGGGACTCAAGTGCAACTATTACAGAAAGTTCAATTGTCCAGAAGGAAATGCGATGCATTAAGATCCAGGGGTGTAAACTTTTGAACAGAATAAAGATGTGTTCATTTTTCTTATTTTACCTAAATATCATTTTTTTTTTAAATTTAGTACTGCCCTTCAGAAGCTACAGAAGATACTTACATGTTTCTCAGAAGACAAAATAAGTTAAATCTACCCGGATCTCCAAATCCAAAAAGTTTGCACCCCAGGCGTAATTTAAATTACGTTAATGGGGCTATATGTAACTTTTTCCCCAAAATAAACGTAACAGTAGCCTTTTTATTTGACCATTTATGACTCAAACATCTCCTGATGAGCATACTGACACCTTGTCCGCTCACAGTGGGTGCACCTTATAAGCCTGTATCCTATTTTTCCTATTTTCTGTCGGGTCGGATTTTTCTGTCTGCGGATGTGACGTCAAGCGCGTTCATGTTAAACATTTCAGATCACTCTGCCACCACCGCTAGTCATATATATATATATATATATTGCAAACAAACTTAGTTTCTCAAACAGTATATGTATTTGACTGTTCTTACCTCTGTAAACATAATGTTGACTTCTTTGCAGCGGATGACTCTTTGCGAGAGCCAGCAGAAAGGAAGAGCAGTTCCGTTTTTTGGCCACAGGTGTCAGTCGCGAGTTTAAATTTCAGAAAGTTACATATAGCCCCTTTAAGAAATCAAGTCGAATTTTACGAAATTTAAATTTGTCAGCTTATTTTAGTGAGTTAAAGTAATGTAAAAACACAAGTTGCCAGAACTTGCTTATTATATCATTTATTTTCACCAATGTAGTTTGAACAGATGGTCCTTTTGGACTGTGGAGGAAGCTTTTCGCTGTTTTTGTTAAAAAATAATCTCTTTTATTTCCAAAGACAAAGGATAGTACTTTTCATGATACAACCTATTTAAATACATGAATATAAACTATTTTAAAGTATCCAACTTCATAACCAAGCACAGAAAATCATGTTTGTCTGATTCTATCAGGCTGTTTGCTTAAGTTGTGTTGTGTTTTCTGTTTAAAAGGTGGAGGCGGA
The DNA here is from genome assembly GCF_049309525.1 of Garra rufa. Taxonomy (NCBI): domain Eukaryota; kingdom Metazoa; phylum Chordata; class Actinopteri; order Cypriniformes; family Cyprinidae; genus Garra; species Garra rufa. The sequence continues at coordinate 47,770,463 of NC_133365.1, read as the reverse complement.
GCTCAAAGCCCAGGTAAATCGATTTTGTGAACTGGTTGGCCACATGCCCTACCATATGGATGGCCACCAGCATGTGCACGTACTGCCAGGTAACAGTGGATCCATCCTTTTCACCAAGTATCCAACAATTCATGTACACTACTGTTTAAATGTTTTGGGTTGAATAAAAAAAATAAAGAATTAAAAAATGAGTCACCAAGACTGTTTCTGTTACCAAAACACTGTAAATATTGTGAAACATTATTACAATTTAAAATAACAATGTTCTAATTTAATATATTTTAAAATGATGGCAAAAGCTGAATTTTTAGCATCCTTACACCAGTCTTTAGTGTCACGTGATCCTTCAGAATCAATTTAATATGCTGATTTGCTGCTCTAGAAACATTTATTATTAATAGCAATGTTATACATAGTTCTGTTGCTTAATATTGTTGTGCACTCTGATTCTAATATACAGTAGTCAAACCAAACATTATTCAGACACCAGATATAATTTTTGATATTTTTTCACTAGTGGGTGCATGACACTATAGTTCATGTAAGTGAGGATAGCAAAATAAAGTAAACTGTGACATATTATACCCAAAAATTCTTCATACAGTGGACTACCAGTAAAATTTTAAACCCAAAAATTATTTACACACTTTGCCCTGACCATGTTTTGTTACATACCTTTCTATCAAAGCTATTTGACATTATCAAGATTAATTTTCTTCTTACCATTTTGTCAACTATAGTGAATAAACAGTGATAATGTTAGAATTGTTGAAGGTGTCTAGGTAAATTTTGGTTTGACTGTAAATAGAAAGTTTGAAAGAACACCTTTTTTTAATATATATTTTTTGTAACATTCTAAATGTCTTCATTGTCAGTTTTTGATCAAATCAGAGGTGCCCTTGCTGAATTTCTTTCAAAATACTTACTTTTTGCCATGTTTTCCAGAGGTGCGAGAAGTGTTCGCCCAAGTTCTCTCCGATTTTGGCATCACCTACACACGGGTCCCCATAGAACCTGGTCTTAAATTTTGCAACTTCCTCCCATCCCATTTGCAAGACTTCAACGCACAGGTTGAAAAAGATGCCCTTGAATCTATGGAGGTCTTTCATCGCCATGGAATTAGGTTTGTGAGACAACATTTTAAATCAAGTCAAGTAGAAAGGTTCCACAAATGTTTTAGGAAATATTTACTGTGGTGGCTAAAATTATTAGAACACTAGTATATTTTCACCAGCTAAAAATGGTTTTAAATCAGTTATTTCTATCTTTTGCTGTAGTGTGTGAGTAGAAAATATCAGTTTACATTGGGGGGGGGGGGGGGGTGGAGAGAGAGAAAGAAGGCAGAGCCCCAAGAAGAGAGCCCCAGCAAAGAAAGAGAGAGCAAGGGAAAAAACAAAAGGCAGAGCAACGGTTACAATCTTCTTTTATCCTTTCCTTGACCATGTGACTGAAACCCAAATGTGAGACATTCATACTGACCAATCAGCAGATTACAGCTTCACCCACTGTAAAGGTGTGACAATTAGCAGACCCCCGATGTATACACATTTTGGTCTATAGGCCTTGATCCCTATCAGCTCCTGTGTCTTCAGGGATGCCAAATGACCCTTTTGTTTCTGAAGATATGTTTGGGGCAGGATAGCAGAAGTCTTTGATCATTTTTAACCTTACAGAAGTTAATTGATAAAGAAAATCTATTTATGTCATTATTTTTGACAGCATCCACAATATACAGCATTTTTACACAAGTGCCTAAAACGTTTAACAGTACTGTAGCTTTGCGGGTAGGTTTCTTGAAGCATCTTAGAGACGTTGCCACAGTTCTTCTGGATTTAATCTCGGTTTGTTGTGTCTGGAAATGCTTGGAAATGTGAAATGATATTTCCTACTGACACACTACAGCAAAAGATAGAAATAACTGACTTGAAACCATTTTAGCTGGTGAAAATACTAGTGTTCTAATAATTTTGGCCACCACTGTACCTCATTTACAATATCTTGTGTAGTCATTAGAGCAGGTTTGGTTACATTTTTAGTCTATAAATATGAATTCTGTCCTTCAGATACAGTAGTCACAGTATATACAAAATATCACTAAAATGTTTTTTCCACTCACTCATATTTTTCCCTAATGAAATTGAAACGGCTATATACTGTTTTTTTTGTCTCCTCAGATGGCCTGATGTATACATAGGCCTGAGCACCATGGGTAAGAACATGTCTATATCCAACCTGAAACGTGCTTTGGGCTTCACTCTAGAAGCTTCACTAGATGACAGCGTGACCTCCCCGTTGATAAAGTCCAGTGATGCCGCGACCGACTCCTATCAACCAGTTACAGCAGAGCTCATGGTGCACCCAGGATATCCAAGTCAACCTCACCAGGGCGGATGTGGAGAAGGACCAGATGACTTCTCACAGTCCGCAGACAGACTACACGAGCTGAATACTCTGAGGGACCCTTTGGTGCTTAACTACTACAGGCAACAGGGGATCCACCTCTGTGCCTTCAAGGACTTTTAAACACCTAAAGCAGAGTATTTGGCATAATATACCTTGAACCATACCTCAATTAGACATTAGAGTAGGAGTGCTTAATTTGGGAAACAAACAGAAAATCGGCATTCAGTTTCATTGTGCTGCTTCCAAAGCCAAAATTAACAACAGAAACACAAGATACTATTAGATTGACCTTTTAAAGCTATAAGATATTATTAGATTGACTAGTTTTTTAATTGTCAAACAATACATTTGTTTTTTTTAAACGGATAGGTCACTCAGAAATTAAAATTGTCATTAATTACTCACCCTTATGTCGTTCCAAACCTGTAGGACCTTCGTTCATCTTCAGAACACAAATTAAAGATATTTTTGATAACATCCCAGACCTTTCTGACCCTGCATAGACAGCAACTCAACTGACAACTGACACGTTTGAGGCCCAGTAACGGTGGAGAACGTGCCTTGGAGAAGAATTGTTAAATATAGTGGTTATTTTGGTTTTGTTTGCACACAAAAACTATTCTCGTAGCTTTGTAAAATTACAGTTGAACAACTGATGTCCTTGCTACTTTTTGGGCCTGGCAACATTTCATTGGTGTTGCCGTCTATGGTGGGGTTTTATCAAAAACCTCTTAATTTGTGTTCTGAAGATGAACGAAGGTCTTAGGGGTTTGGAACGACATGAGGGTTTAAATTTTTGGGTAAACTATCCCTTTAAGCAGCAAGCCATTTCAATATAGAGAGCACTTTGTAATAGGATGGTGCAATTTTATTTGGATTTGCTCATTTGAGCAAGTTTCTATCAAATCCACTTATTAATATTGCAGAGAACCGTAAAACCCAATAGCAATGCCATATTTATGACTGTAACGTACTATATGAAGATTTTAACTCAACTGAACATGTAGCAATTACTTTATATATTTAAAAATCAAAGGTATTTTTGGGTACAATGTTTTTAATGAATGTATTTATGATATTTTTATGAACCTGAAATAAAAATGTTAATTTTACTTGGGATTTCTTTCAGAAATTTAAAAATAGCTCAAGTTTTATGACGGATGATTTAGAATTAAAAGTAAAAAATGAATATTGTATGAGCACAGCAATTTTGCAGCAGAGTTTTTGCAAAAACGGATAACTTAATTTTTTTTTTCTGTTAGATGTATTATTTAGTTATTTTTTCTGAATCAAAATAACCCAACTGCAGTTTGATTGAGATGAAAAAACATGACTTTTGAGGATCGTTAAAAAACGAGTTAGGTTTTTGCAAATGAACACTAGAACATATAAAAATGCTTATGCACCATAGGAATACATTTGTACACGATCGAGCACCCATCCTATTGACACATTCATTCAGACCTAGGTCAAAATAGCCTTTATTTGGTGAGTTCAACCTTTTGTCACATATTAGGGTTAACATGTTTATAACCTGTATGTTAAATTCAGGCCATTCCTGGCGTTTCAGAATAAGCTGTAAGCAACAGTTTGGAGTTTAAGTAGTAGTCCTCATAAATATACAGTTTACTAATGCTAATATATTTAGGTTAAACAATCACTAAATGCTCAAGTTCAGATTTGATATAAAACAAATCCATAATGCTCTTTTAAACTGGGGAAAGCCTGTTGGATTGGTTGACTTTAATAGGAAAACCTTAAAATCTAAATTGAATTTAGCCAATGTTTGATTTAACTTTGCTTGGTCATTGTTTTATTTGGGCACACAAATGTGAAGCGTTTTTTAAGTCGGATACTGCAACATGAGGCGTTTTGCAAGAGACGCAAATATTATTGAAAGCCCGAAGAACCTTTTTTTGCATTATAAAGAGTGGCGTAAAAACCACTCGATGGATTTAAAGAAACTGTAGAGAATGTTCTAGAAAAACTCACGATCAACTACTGCGTTTATTCTGTGTTGGGAGAAAATGGGAGTAATAATTCTCAGTAGCGTACATCTCTAAATCTAGGGGCCGTTTCCATGATTAAACCCAAATAATCAACAATATACAAGAATTTCCTATGAAACATGTTAAAAGAGATGTTTAAAATTGTGGAAAATTACGTTGACTCACACAAAGAGCATTGTTTTCATCCTTCCTTTTTTCATTTGTGAAACAAAAGTATTTCATAGCAACGTCGGCTCCTAAGCCGTCTATTTTGACTGACTTTACAGTGGTTTATGCCGATTCGAGGCTTGGTAAAGGGCTGAGAGTAGCCTGTTCCTTAGACATACCGTGCAACCCAACAAGTGCAGTGAAAGTAAAAAGGTCATATGAAATAATCTGTCGCCGTCGACAGCTGCGTAACCTCCATTCCTCCTTAATGTCTCCTTTTTTTGTTTTGCGGAAATCAGAGCACAAATGTAAGAAGAGGGAACAACATAATAATAATAATATACATGATAAATTACAATCCATCTTTGTGTTAAATGAAGTGTCACTTCCAAAAGTAATTTTTGAAAGTTTTGTGTAATAATGCAATGATTCATTTTCTCATTACAAAAGGGTCAAACAGCATTCGTTACATAAACGCCCTGTACATTTTCCAACTGCTTTGTCTTAAGTTATCCTCTAACCAAATTTTGATGCTTTCAAACTCGAGAAAGAAAAAAAAACAACAAAAAAAAACAAACATAGTAGAAAGTTAGTAAGGGCCTCAAGCTAACACCAGAAACTCAGATCGGATGTCCTCGCGGCGTCCTGCTTCAAGACGGAGGCTGCAGCTGCGCTGTACTTCTCCAGCTCGACTAGAGTGACACGTGGAAAGGAGAGAAGGAGGGAAAGCGGGCGGGTGGGAGGGAGGTAGGGATAGAGGATGGCGTTTGGGTGTCGGGAGGAAGGTAGTAGAGCGAGGGGAAGAGGATCAGAGGAGTAGGAGGGGTCTGGGGCTACACACTTGTCTGGTATTGTTAGTCCACTGGCCGCTTTTCGCCGTGTTTCTTTGTAAACTCTTCTGCATTCTTAAAGAATTTTTTACGGTCTTTTGAGTATTCTTCTGCTAGGTCGGCCCTCAGAGGGTGTTCTGGCTGTGGGTCGTTCACCAGGGCAATGAGCGACTGAATTACTGTAGGAAGAAGAGGAAAAGAATGGACGTTATCATGGGTTACAACAACATTATTCGTTTATTTATTCTGATTTCTTACAGTTCTAATAAATTCAGCTTTAAAGAATTAGGTTTTTGAAGGAAAACATTCCAGGATTTTTCCCCATATAGTGGAACCCACAGGACTCAATAGGTTGAAGGTCCAAACTGCAGCTTCAAAGGACTCTCTACATCTGAGGAATAAGGGTCTTATCTAGCAAAATGATCAGTCGTTTTCTAAAAATAATAATTTTCTATTCTTTTTAACCACAAATGCTCGTCTTGCACTGGTTTGACTTCACACATTATGTAATCACATTGGAAAGGTCATGCTAGGCTTGCTGCGATAGATGGTGTTACAGTGTGAAGCCACACCTCGGCACCGCACACCAAGCGTGCCGTAGGTGTCCTGAAAAGTGAAGCCAAAAGTTTTCGATCGCCCCCCGGTGGCTGGCTGCAGTATAGGTCATAAACCCCGCCCTCCCCATGTAATCTAATGGGACGTGAGCCAAACTAAATAATCGAATTACACGGCAAATAATTTTTTTCCAAAGGTGATTTCCATCGTGTGAGGTAGTTCTTATAATGCTGATCCATGCTCAGGTGTTCGTTTTTTTCTAAAAAGTTTGCTTTTAAGTAGTTATTTGATGCTATAAAAATGGGGTGTGGTGTCATGATTGTGATCGTGCGATTGGGTCTGCGAGAGTTTGGGCGGGACTTTGACACCGCGGCTCCGCCTCACGACTCTACTGCGCATGCTCTGGCTCCAAACGAACCTCTACTGCGCATGCTCTGGCTCCAAATGACGTAACTTCCCCCAAGATGGTAGCGGCCATATTGAGCTGTTTTGGCTTCACTTTTCTATAGTGGAAAGAAGCGGAAACGCGTTGTCCATCTTTTTTACAGTCTATGCCGCACACCAACATCGTTTAGATTTTTTTTATAGTAATAAAAATAAATTAGTTCAGTTAGAGAACAGAAAGTACAATTAAAAACTGAACATGGCTGCTCAATACAGTCTGACAAGAAGAGAGAGGTGAGAAAGACAACACTATAGCGGAAGTGCCCGTTTGGCAATATTTTGGATTTAAAAAAATATTCTATCTTGACTTTCGCCGTTTATCCAAGATGATAGGAAGTGTTTTTTTTTAACATTAATTTCTTATTATTTGGTTCCATAGTGTTTTCAGATTTTTACTTTTATTTAAACTTAACTTGTAATTTTTTTTATGTCAATGTCTATGCCGTGTCTCCAAGCTTTCTTATTCGTTTTGCTAATAAGCAATCTACTTTTATTTATTTGGTTCCATGTTAGCCTACTTATTTTCAGTTTTGTATAGGCTACCATAAACTTTTTGTAAGTTATTTTATATTAGACATAGCCTATAGCATGGTGTATTTTATTGGTTGTTACTAAAGGTTATATGATTTATATAGGCCAAGTTAATTTGACGTTGTAGGCCGATTCAATCAATTGGCACTGAATTGCCTCTAATTTAAAAGTGAAAGTAAAAAGCGCACAACGCTTTTAAAAGCAGATAAAGAGAGGGAGAATTCAAACAAACTAAAAAACTAACAATTGCTTTTCACCAAATTGCCTCTAATTTAAAAAGTAAAAGTATGTAAGCTGTTTAAAAGTGATGGTAAGCAAGGAAAGGACAGAAACTTTCCACCCACCCATGTACGGTGATACTGGTATTATCAGTGTTGTCACACTTTAATTAACCGGTGGGAAAATTCTCACCATCTCACAACCTTTTTTTTTTTTTTTTAGAAAATGGCCAATTGTTTTGTTAGATCGGCTGGGATCGTGTAGAGCCCTGTACTGAATTTTGACCTTCAACTCACTGATCCCCATTAAAGTCCACAATATGGAGAAAACTCCTGGAATGTTTTCCTCAAAAAATGTATTTTCGACTGAAGACAGACAGACAGACATAAACCTCTTGGATGACATTGTGTGAGTAAATTATCAGGATTATCATTCTAGAACAATCCCTACAGTTTAGAGAGAGAGAATTATATTTCCTTCATTAGTGTTATATTATAGTATCATTGAGATACTTTCATAGGTTTTATTTTGAATTCAATTTTAGTAATAGTTTAGTAGTTTTAGTAATTTTGGTGCGTCTATCATTTTTAGCCATTTTTAAAATGCGTCTATACAGTTTTATTTATTTTTATTTCAGTTTTAGTTCTTGTAGCACATTTAGATTAACTAAAATGGGGACTAGCTGAAATGGTTTATTTTCTCTCAGTTAATTTATTTTATTTCAAGTAACAAACATGTATGGTTTTGTTCTAGTTTTAATAAACTATAATAACCCTGACTGATATCTTTATGACTAACAGATTAGAATAAAAAAATGTATCCAGCATTTTTTGTATCCATTAGATACTATTGTAGTTTTTATTAAGATATTTAATTAATATATTATCTTTTTCTTTATTTTCATTTTTGCTAAAGACAGATCGTTTCACCAGATAAGACTCTTATTCCTCATCTAGGATTGTGTAGATTGTGCATTGAAACTGCAATTTGGACCTTTAACCTGCTGGCCACCATTGGAGTCCACTATATGGTGAAAAATCCTGGAATGTTTTCCACAAAAACCTTCATTTCTTTTCAACAGAAGACAGACAGACACGAACATCCAGGATGACATGGGGGTGAGTAAATTATCAGGACATTTTTATTCTAAAAGTGAACTTACCCTTTAAAACAAGTTAACATTTATTTCAAATACCTTTTTTATGGTTTTATTTAACTACCTCTGTGATGTTTGAGTAGTTAAAGTAGTGAAAGAAAGTATGTTTAAGAAAAGCATACTTATTGTTGCCAACAGATATCTAACCAAAAAGTAAAAGCAAAAGCCAAAAACAAAGATACTGGTTATTCAGGAAATAACAACCCCAACATGTTTATTCCATAACATGGATGAAAACTTCTTTCATTTAAACAGCTTTATGAACTAGGAATGCAGTACTGCTTGATCTAAACTTGTTATCTAGCTTTCTGAAGAAATGTGACGTGTCACAAGAATGCTGCAAAACAATGGCATACATGTTTAAAGATTCTTCGAAATGAGTAACATGCCTCATCCACAAAGCAGCAGTAACTAATAACTGCAAGACTAGCAGATACAGTAAAATTGTCAAATAGTTTTACAATTTAAAATATATCTTATTCTAATATATTTGAAAATTCTATTTAATCTTGTGATTTGAATCCTGAATTTGTTTGTTTTTTGTCTTCAGTGTCACATGATCCAAACATTCATTTTCATTTTCAAATTCATTCTTATCGATGTTGAAAACAGTATTGCTGCTTAATGTTTGTAAAAACTAATACGTTTACTTGGGTGAACAGAAAAGTTCTAAGGAACTGATTTTTCATTATAAATGTATTTTCGGTCACTTATGATCAATTGAATGGGTCCTTGCTGAAAAAAATACAATATTTCTACTCATACATTGTTTTATTAAATTCAGCTTTAAATCAACCCTATAGTTTAGTCAGGGATAACTATGTAGACTTTATCTTTATAAAACAAACCAGGATTTAAAAAACCCCATCATTGATGTCACGCTTGGGTAGTCAATATAAGCTGAACAAACAATAAGGATGTAGACTACTATATAAACAAACGGACACTGACCATCTATTTATGATTTCTATATAATGAAGTGACGACAACTAAGCTTTAGCTGTCTGACTCATGTGGCGATTTCAGGAATACTGCAACAACAGCAGCGTGTCTTACCTTGGTCAGTTTTGGTGGCTGGTTTCCAGTTCTCTGCACTAATGACAGGCAGGCAAACCTGTCCCTTCTCGTCAATGTTGGGGTGGTAGATCTTCGTTTTGAACGTGATCTTGGGTGGTTTGAAAGGGTATTCTGCAGGGAAGATGATCTCGATCCTGAACGCCCCTTTGTCATATGGAGGGTTGTCCTGTGGGAGAAAAAGGCAAATGAAGTGAGCGCGGCTCAGTTTATAATGTATACATTACAAACAAACCAATGTTGAAAACAGGACAGAAGCATGAGGTGTGAGGTATCAGATCACATAAACAGTACCAGTCAAAAGTTTTTGAACAGTAACGGTGTGTTCACACGGGGCGTAAGCGTCAACGCTTAACGGAAGGCGTGGCTGACGTTTATGGTCATAGCAGCGTCAGCCAATGAAATGCTGCTCTTGAACAGGATGAACGTGATTGGCTGCCGCCTCGCCACTGTATTTGCATAGAGTGATCTGATTGGCTGACGCGGCGCTTCACTGGTGTTGCTCGCGGCAGAAGTTGAAAATTTCTCAACTTCTGCCACGAGCAACGCCAGTGAAGCGCCGCCGACGGATCCACAATTCTTTTCGGCAGCGCTTGACGTCACCCATTCAAAGTCAATGGGAAGCGTTGACGCTTACGCCCCGTGTGAACACACCGTAAGACTTTTAATTAGGGATGCACGATATGTATCGGTCGATAACTTGTGCGTTTTGTCAGTAAAGCCGGTTCTGTAATCAGCGGTAAATGCCATCAGGTGCGTGATTTCACGTTGAGCCGTATATACTACACACAGCCGTTGTTTACAGACGAGCTGCGCACATTCACACTGATAATGAACATTGCTATGCGCAGCTCGTCAGTGAACAACGGCTGTGTGTAGTATATACGGCTCAACGTGAAATCACGCACCTGAAGGCATTTACCGCTGATTACAGAACCGGCTTTACTGACAAAACGCGCAAGCTTTATCGACCGATTGGTATCGGTGCATCCCTACTTTTAATGTTTCATAAAGAAGGCGTCTGCTCACCAAGCCTGCATTAACTTGATCCAAAGTACAGCAAAAAAATTGAGATATTTAAAATAGCCGTTTTCTACTTGAATATTATTTCAACTGTAATTTCTTCCTGTGATCAAAGCTAAATTTTCAGCATCATTACTGTAGTCTTCATGTCACATGATCCTTCAGACACGTGTATTATGATCAATATTTTAAAAAAGTAAAGTACATTCTGGATTCTTTAAAGAATAAAAGTCTTTTTGGGGGGAATGAAATTATAGAAATTAATACTTTCATTTAGCAATGATGCTTTAAATAAATTAAAAGTGATGATAAAAACATGTATAATGTTACAAAAGTTTTTTTTTATTTTAGATAAATGCTGTTCTTCTAAACTGTCTATTCATCAGAGAAACCTGAAAAATTCTACTCAGCTGTTTTCAACATAATAACAATAAATGTTTTTTGAGCAGCAAATCAGAATATTAGAATGATTTCTGAAGAATCACGTGACTGCAGTAATGATGCTAAAAATTCAGCTTTGAAATCACAGGAATAAATTACATGTTAAAATATATTCAATTAGAAAACAGTTATTTTAAATAGTAAAAATATTTCGAAGTTGTACTGTACTTTGGATCAAATAAATGCAGGCTCGGCGAGAATTTTTTTTTGGACTGGAAGTATAGTCTAGGTCTAAATGCAGTCTAGCTCTAAAATGCACGAGGAATTTGTTTAAAAACACTCAAATATAAGCAATGTTTTAGTACAGAGGTTTCCAAATTGTTTACTAAGAAGTGCCAAAACTCACATTTGAAAGAAAGCTGTCAACTAAAAGTAAATGTTGCACTATATTCAACAACGATATATTAAAACATACCATTTAAAAAAAATCTAACTCACCTAAATTCTCTATATTTGCAAAAATGCTAATTACAAAGCAAAAGTGTTCAAAAAAACTTTGGCCTGCAGGTTTGGGCAACTCTGCTAATGTATAGATCTCTGTATAATATTAGCATTTCATGTGCAAATATATTTCATATCAGAACTTTGTTTCTCAAATCCTAAAGCATTCAAAACATACCACTGCTTGCCTGTATACTTTACAGATATGTAAAAAGCATGTAAACAATTCATGAAAGATTTACTTACTGGAACAATGAGGCCTTGCCATGTCAAAATGTTTGATTCATCAACTTGAATGTTACGGAAGTTTTTCATTCCAGATTTGCGGATTTCTTCAAGCTCCTGATAAAAAAAGGGATGGAAACAAGGATGTGTTAGATGCTATGTTTCAAGCAGAAACTTTGAGATTTGGCTTCTCTCCTAATAGCACAATTGCCATTTAATAGGTAATGACAAAATACAAACGAATGAATTGGGAATAACAGTTTACATCATTGGCCAAGACCTCCTATGTATCTTAATCATGGTCAAGACATCCCAAATGTAACGTGAGCCAGGTCTTGACCTAATGAGTTGGAGAAACAACCCCTTCCTCAGCAGCTTACTGTAAATAACTGACCTGAAGTTCAAGCGAGGGTGCATTAAAACATTAACAAACCGCACCCATGCAGGAAAATCTGACCACGCCCCTAGTTACACCCCCACAGCTCATTATTAAAAATATATATTTTACCGCATTAAAAGATATATCTTATATTGTAATAATACTTACTATTGTCCTGTAAAAAAATACAAAAAAATAACATATTATAATAAAGTATTAATAGAGTTGTTATTATTAAAGTACCAGCCAAAAGTTAGGAAACATTACAATTATAATGATTTTTGAAATAAATATCCTCTGCTCATCAAGGCTGAATTTATTTGATCAAAATAAAGTAAAAAAAAAAAAGCCATATTGTGAAATATTATTACAAATTGAAAAAAAAAAGTTTTAAATTTTAATACATTATAAAATGTAATCACATGGGTCATCCCTCTGAGGTTGAAAAATATGGAAATCTGTATTTATACTGAAAAATTACATCCCTGACACCTTAAATGTTGAAGTGCATTAAGCTTCATATCCAATAACCATTGCATTAACCAATTAACATAAGCTGTTTATGATCCATATGTGACCCTGGACCACAAAACCAGTCGTGAGGGTCAGTTTTTTGAAATTGAGATTCATCATCTGAAAGCTGAATAAATAAGCTTTCCATTGATGTATGGTTTGTTAGGACAATATTTGAAAATCTGGAATCTGGGGTGCAAAAAAAATAAATCGAAATATTGAGAAAATTGCCATTAAAGTTGTCCAGATGAAGTTCTTAGCCATACAAATTACTAATCAAATTACGTTTCTATATATTCACGGTATGAAATTTACAAAATATCTCAAGATTTTTGGCTAAAGAGGAAAATCTATCATTTTGACCCATGCAATGTATTGTTGGCTATTGCTACAAACATACATATCCTACTTAAGACCAGTTTTGTGGTCCAGGGTCACATATTTAGTCTCACATAGGGCTGCAACAAATTATTATTTTGATACTTGAACAATCTGTCAATTACTCACTTGATTTATCAGATAAAAAGACAGTTTAAAGTTATTATTTGAATGTTATAATAGGGCTGGGCGATTAATCGAAAAATAATCGAAATCGACATTCAGAACCTATAATCGTTAAAATTTTTCCAGGAAGATTATTTCAATTACTTTCCCTTTAAAAAACACAAGCGCTCCGTTCCGTTATTCCGCCGACATGTCGATGGAGAGATTAAACAGTATTTATACAGTAAAAAGTATTTTTACAGGATATACAAGGGTAATTTCATTTAGAGGAGATACTGCTTATTTTCTACTTTTAATATGAAAAACATTGAAAATTATTTATTTTGTTTCCAATAGTGCAAGTTATTTATTTTCACTAATTTAAGAAAAATGTGACTTTTCGTTTTAAGCAATGCTTGCTTTAATTTCAGTTGTTCAACACTGATGTTCAATTAATAATAATAGATCGTAGATAGTGTGTTTCCTTCAATTATTTTAAAATCAAGTAATGCACCCTTCATCCAAAAATCTCTCGCTTGTAATATGTGAACATATTTACTGTACAAAACTTGTCAGTGAACTATGAGGGCAAAAAAATAATTATTATATAAATATAATTAAATATAATTTTATTAATAAATAAAATAATCGTTCATTAATCGTAATCGGGTTAAAATGTTCAATTAATCGAGATTTTGATTCTAAGCCAAATTGCCCAGCCCTATGTTATAATCAAATTGCTGCAGTAAGTCCTTGATGTATTAAATCAAACACCAGCAAATACATGTTCAAAAATAAGCACTATAGTAAAAGGGTGAGTTTTTAGTACCCTTGTGAGTATTAACCATTTCCTTCTACTGCCACTGAGGGCTGTCTGACATTTACAGCCATTCTTATCTAACAAGGAAGTAAACTCGTTAACACGCTCACTGTAACAGAATAAGTTCACTAAGCGTGCAGAAACACCATAAACCTCAAATACACGACAAATCAGAAAGCTTAACTCCTAAAAAGATTGTTCAGACACATCTAGGTGGCTAAATGCAGGTTATTCACGAGTTGTAAATGAAGTGATTTCGACAAGACGGAAGTTTGTAAAGCAAAAGCTTGTTGTGAACACTTACGGTTTCGTTTTTTATTAAGTGCGTTACTACAGCTAACCACTTGGAACTACTAAACTAAAGTTTAAAGTCATATTTTAGAAGTATTCTACTTTTGTCTTACATATATTTTTTAAACATAAAACGTAAAAAGGACGGTTTTATTTTATATTTAACAAATGTGACGAGTTTGGTCCCTTTGAGTCATGTCTAACACCACTGCAGTGAGATTATTTGATTAAAAGCATTTGTTATTTCGATTAACAGTCGATTAATTTACAGTTATTTTATTCAGACGATTCAGATTAGTTTGAATCAACCGAATCCGGTCCAACGGAACTCATCCTGTGCGTTATATTCGTGTCATTTACTCGCTGTCATTGAATGAAAGGACTTGATAAAACACTGAAGGCTACTCTAACGTATTCTTTGACCTGCTATCTCCCCAATCTCGACCCTAAAACCTTGTTCTAGAGTCCCGCGGCCTCCACCGGCGCTTTTCCTCCTTCATGTTTGGAAACGCGAAGCGAGCCGAGTCATCGAGTGAGAGAACCGCTCGTACCAACGTCGATCAAGCCGCAACGAACGATCAAATCGGCTTTTCCGCCAGTTAAACTTTATGTTTAAACCCCTATCGCGTCGTCGTATGTGTTTTTAATTAATTTGCGATATAAAAAGTATGAGGTTTGGACGTCTACCTTGTGTAGTCTCCTGCTCGCCGCCATCTTGAATCTTTCAACTACTACCAGAATGCACCGCGCGGCGCAGCTATGGAATCATGAGCTCGTCCGCGTTTTTAAAACTTCGGATGATCTGGGATCAGATTTAGTCGCCCACAACCGACGCTATAAGTAAGACGGGAGCAAGTACAATGATCTCAGGTCAGAACCCGTGGGTACTTTCCATTACAAAACGAAACAAAAATGCCATTTATTACACTATGAGTGGAATTTGTTCTTCTGTGATTAAACAAGGCATAATTTAGCCTGCCTTTATTGTTAACTTCTCTCGAAAAATTATTAAACTAAATTAGCATTAAATATAACGGTTTCAAGATGTAGGTGTGCCGGGAGAGAACAGAACACGCAATTAACGCCCTTGACAAGGAAGTGCGTTTTCCGGATTTCTAGTTGCATGCTAGTTATTGACCACATGATGTCACTCCAGAGTAAGGAATAATGCTAAAAGGTGATTTGATGCTATTTTAAGAAATCTGAATTATTTGAAACATACAGGTATGTGCCAAAAATATCTAGGAAAAGTCCATTTATTTCAACAATTTGTTTCAAAAAGTTTAACTTGTATGTTATATTCGTTCACTACACACAAAGTGAAATATTTCAAGCCTTTGTTTGTTTCAATTTTAATGATTATAGATTAAAGATACAAAAAGCCCAAATCCAGTATTTCACAAAATTAGAATATCATGACAAAGGTCAACATTGTAGGCTCCCTGTGTCCCACCCTGCTGAAAAAAAAAAAAAAACAGCATATGCTGGTTAGGTATGTTTTGGTGCTGGGATGCTGGTTTTAGCTGGTTTATGCTGGTCATGTTGCTGGTCAAGGACCAGCATAAACCAGCAAAGGGCCAGCATAAACCAGCATAAACCAGCAAAGGACCAGCATAAACCAGCTAAAACCAGCATAGGAGAGGACTAAGGAGAAAAAGGACTGGTCTGTTTCCCAGTGGTCCCAAGTCCTGTTTTCAGATGAAAGCAAATTTTGCATTTCATTTGGAAATCAAGGTCCCAGAGTCAGGAGGAAGACTGGAGAGGCACAAAAGTCAATCTGCTTAAAGTCCAGTGTGAAGTTTCCACAGTCAGTGATGGTTTGGGGATCCATGACATCTGCTGGTGTGGGTCCATTGTCTTTTATCAAGTCCACAGTCAACGCAGCTGTCTACCAGGAAATTTTAGAGCACTTCATGCTTCCTGCTGCCGACAAGCTTCTTGGAGATGATGATTTTATTTTCCAGCAGGATTTGGCTCCTGCTCACAAAGCCAAAACTACCAGTACCTGGTTTAATAGCCATGGAATAACTGTACTTGATTGGCCGGCAAACTCGCCTGACTTAAACCCCATTGAAAATCTATGGGGTATTGTCAAAAGGAAGCTGAGGGAACAGAGACCCCGAAATGCAGACGAGCTGAAGGCCAATATCAAAGCAACTTGGGCTACCATAACACCACAGCTGTGTCGAAGTCTGATCGTCTCCATGCCACGCCGCCTTGATGCTGGAATTAGTGCAAAAGGAGGCCCAACCAAGTACTGAGGACATAATACAGTACATTAAGACACTATTCAGAAGGCCAACATGTGTTTAAGGTCCTTTTTTTATTGGTCTCATGAAATATTCTAATTTTGTGAAAAACTGGATTTTTTGTTGTCTTTAATCCATAATCATCAAAACTGAAACAAGTAAAGGCTTGAAATATTTTACTTTGTGTGTAGTGAATATAACTTACAAGTTTCTCTATTTGAAACAAATTATTGAAATAAATGGAGTTTCCCTCGATATTCAAATTTTTTGGCACATACCTGTATATTACACAGACGATAGCCCTGGCCTTACCTGCTTTAAGCTGTTTTACAATCAATCAACAAACCAGTCTGGCTAGTCTGGGAGACTAGCCAAGACCAGCAAACTACTTTAGGCTGGTTTATCTAGTAGAGCTTTAGGAGCTACAGACTGGTAGCGTACTTAAGTCAAAAAAGTCTTATGTTAAAATAATTGTGTTAATTCTAAATTTAAACTATAAAACATTTACATTTTTTGTTTAATTTTAAATAACATGCAAATAAATAACATTCCAATAGGTATTTTATTGTCATAGTAAAGTGCACTTCTTTTTCACAAGGGTTCCATGACTGTACTTTCCCTGTCAAAAATAAAAACTTAAACCAGCCTAAGATGGTTTGTTGGTCGCCCAACCTGGTGTGCATTTCCCAAAATCATTGATAGCCAATGGTCACAAGTTCCGCTGAGCTCTTTTGGTAATGACCTGTGACCATAGTTACTTTTGGGAAACGCACCCCCGGTAGTAAGGCTGGTCTGCTGGCTGGTTTTAGAAAGATTTGATTTTGCATGTCAAATAAGATCAGTGAAAGGCAATTTGAAATATGTTACATTTTAATCAGATGTATTTTAAAACATCTAAAATGCAGATCCAAATACAGATACTGTAGAGCTGAAATGATCTACAAAAGGAAGTGTGAATGAAGCCTATATATCAAGCGTTATTTGTGTGGGCTGTTTGTGTGCATGTGAAATTGCGTGTGCATTTGTGGTTTTGTCAGATTGTTTATTTGTTTCATCTTTTCTTGTCACAGGAGCCCATATTACATCACCTACATGCTTCCCAGACCAAGAACAGATATAAAGTGGGCTTGCATGCTCCCATGGTTTCCTGTAAACCACGTGACTGAAACAACTTGATCAGACTTGCTTCCCCTCCAGCAATTTCAGGTAAAGATGGGCTGTCGCAGACCAGAAGCACTAACTGTCTTATTTCCACATTTGCTGTTTAGCTTCCAAAAATATCACTAGTTTTACTCAATACATTAATCCATGATTATTAAGTAAAATGAATGCTTTATATTTTAAGTGAGACTTGAATGACTCGAATATCAGAGCATGAACATATAAACACAGGTATGCAATTGCAAAGAAAACACCTTGGAATATGTATATAATTGAAGCATATGATCTAACCTAAATTTCAATAACAATAGCTGCAGCTATGAGCTAGGACTTGTAACTAGGTCAATTATTTCTTGCACAGCTTAAAATCTTAAAGATGAGCTTTAGAGCACCAGTGTAGCAAAGTAGGTCAGAGACCTTTTAGTCCCACAAGCCCGAATTCTATAGAAGTCAATAAATTGTTTTGTCATACACTGACATCTTAATAACATATAATTTATATTAAACAAATAGAAGTATCTTATTATGGATTGAGCAAGAATGTATTACTTTATAATCACACTTAAAAAATTTGGTATAAAATAGCTGGTGTGCATGAGAAAAATCCTTCAGGTTCCCAAATTCTTAGTTTTTTTTGCATTTCCAACAATGACTATATGATTTTGAGATCCATCTTTTCACACTGAGGACAACTAAGGGACTCATATGCAACTATTACAGAAGGTTCAAATGCTCACTGATGCTCCAGAAGGAAAAATTATGCATTAAGACCTGGGGGTGAAAACTTTTGAACAGAATGAAGATGTGTGCTTTTTTCTTATTTTGCCTAAAAAATGATATTTTTTTCATTTAGTACTGCCCTTCAGAAGCTACAGAAAATACTTACATGTTCTCCAGAAGACAAAATTAGTTACATTTACCACGATCTTGGAATTCAAAAAGTATTCACCCCCCGGGTCTTAATGCATCGTGTTTCCTTCTGAGGCATCAGTGAGCATTTGAACCTTGTGTAATAGTTGCATATGAGTCGCTCAGTTGTCCTCGGTGTAAAAAGATGGATCAAAATTTGTTTCATTCCACAGCCTCTTGCTTTCGGCATAATAAAATAATTTCAAATCAATATTTCATGCCTGAAGTTCAAGGCTTTCTCAGCAAAAGCAATATGGGGGTTTTCTGTTGATCCCTTGTGGTTTGTTATTTGGCCATTGTTGGCTTTATTGCTCTAAAATTACTGGAAAGGTTTGCCACTTCCCCCGACGTTGTACAACTGAGAAACCACCAAGGGTCTTTTTTCTGCCAGTGAAAGTGCTTTTTGTTATTTGTTCATTGCACTGTAGATGAAACCGCACATATGTTTGTCCATTTTTGCATTTGAGAATGTTTTGCAACGCTTTCAGGTAGATCACAAATTTTTTACCTGTTCTGAGATGCGTCTCAGATTGCATTGGATTTGTTTGCTCTGTAGATGATTACAGAAAAGCAAACAAAACATCTTATACTTTGGAAATAATTCAACTTGTCTATTTTTCCCGATCAAATATCAGAAATTAAGGTGCTTGCCATTACATCTGTGGATCTCTTTCATGAAACATGAGCGGAGTGGATTTCTATGTAAATAGCTTGTATGTGAAACCCTTTGGGTTTCAGAACTGCTCACCAAAAATTTGTTCTGCTTGTGTTTATACTCTTGGGCAAAAATGTGCCTAAGTAAAAAAAGATAAATATTTACCTTTTAATGATGCATATTTGTGGCATTTTAACTATAAATTACAGCTCAGGAAGTTGCACAAAAACTGTAAATAAAGTAATTTAGGACAGGGAGTTCTCTATAAATGTGGAAAACTTGCAGACTGCATTTTATAGAAAGAAGAGTCAATGTTGTTCCATTCAATACTGATTGAAAATCTCTCCCAGTTAGTTAGAGTTTAATATAAGACCAAATATTCTTTATATACGGTTTAAATCTGGACTCTGGACAGGCCCAAAGATGAGACTGATGGGCTTGATTTCAAGCAGCTTCTTGGTTATCTCTGCAGCGTGGGCAGGAGCATTTCTTGTTTCTTGAAAAATAACATCTGATCATTCCTCTTAAGATAACAACCTTTCATTGGTGGGAAGCAAGCTGTTCTGCAATTTTCTTTTAAACTCCAAAGCATTACTTGACTTTTCACTGATAGTGAAGCAGCTAACCAATACCAGCATCACTGTGGTAGGTGCATTCAGATCTTCAAAGACGCCGCTTTGGTGCATCAGCATGCAACTTGTGTTTTATCGTGACTCATCACTCCACAAAATTCTGCTGAACCACTCTAAATCAAACTTTCTATATTCTGCCGAAAACCTCATTCTGTCTTTGATGTTTTTCTTGCTTAATTCTTAGTTGCTTAAGTGCTAATTTCCTCATCAGTAAGCTGTGAAAAAGACCATTGATCAATTAAAAAAAATGTATTACCACTGCTGTTTGTTTTCTTCTAAAACTGAGGAATAAAAACTCTAAACTTGCACACTTAATAGCACATCATAAATGTGATAGGTTATTGGCACGAACACACTTTGTTGTTTTTGAAAAGCTACGGTAAATCGGAGCGGCGAAAGTGATCATTGTGCCAAGTTGTGCTTTTTTAAAAACGAAACTGAGCTGTGCATATATGGGTGGAAGGCTGAGAATATTAAGCAAATAAAATTCCTTTTCATTTAGCAGTTGAGATCTGGCTAGTGTTGAATTGTAATTGCACATTTCCCCTTTAGTCTTTTTACAATAGTGATGCTCTAGGCGTTTTTGTAGGTGCTTCACGGAAAGGCACACACCCTTGAATCTGTGCCAAGCTCTCTGATATCAAAAGGCATTCAGCTATTCATTATTAAGATAATGACATGTTTGGATCACTTAAACACCCTTTTGTTGAACGGGAATGTTTGGAAAGGTCGAGATTAGGATAGAACTAATATATACTGAATTGAAATACAGTGGAGTCCAAAAGTCTGGGCCTACTGAAAATCTGGGATTCAAAATGTTAAAAAATAAGCAAGTTTTGGTGCATGTGTATACTTATTACTTATCGTTGATCAGATTATGTCTAGATAGATATACAGATAAATAGATATGGGACAATATCCCATAGATGTATGGGACAAAATTATCGATTTTTCTTTTATGCCAAAAATCATTAGGATATTAAGTAAAGATCAAGTTTCATGGAGATATTTTGTAAAATTCCTGCTGTAAATATATCAAAACTTAATTTTTGATTAGTAATATGCATTGCTAAGAACTTAATTTGGACAACTTTAAAGGTGATTTTCTCAATATTTTTTTTTTGCCCCCTCAGATTCCAGATTTTCAAATAGTTGTATTTCGACCAAATATTGTCCTATCCTAACAACTTAATTTTTTATTATTAATATGAATTGAAAAGTACCTTAATTTGGACAACTTTAAAGGCAATTTTCTCAATATTTAGATTTTTGTAATTTTATTTTTTGCACCCTGAGATTCCAGATTTTCAAATAGTTGTATCTCAACCAAATATTGCATGAAGATATTTTGTACAATTCTTACTGTAAATATATCAAATATGTCAAATATATTAAATTTATAATATTATATTAAATTTTATAATAATATGCATTGCAAAGAACTTCATTTGGACAACTTTAAAGGCGATTTTCTTAATATTTAAAAAAAAATTTCACCCTAAGATTCCAGATTTTCAAATAGTTGTATCTCGACCAAATATTGTCCTATCCTAACAATGCATTGTATTAAAATGATAGATTTTTCTTTTAGGTCAAAAATCATTTAGGATATTAAGTAAAGATCAAGTTCCATGAAGATATTTTGTAAATTTCTTGCAGTAAATATATAAAAACGGAATTTTAATTAGTATTATGCATTGCAAAGAACTTTAAAGGCGATTTTCTCAATATTTACATTTTATTTTTATTTTTTGCACAGAGATTTCAGATTTTCAAATAGTTGTATTTCGACTAAATATGGTCCTATCCTAACAACTTAATTTTTGATTAGTAATATGCATGGCTAAGAACTTTATTTGAACAACTTTAAAGGCGATTTTTCTCAATATTTTTATTTTTTATTTATTTTTTTGAACCCTGAGATTCCAGATATTCAAATAGTTGTATCTCAGCCAAATACTGTCATATCCTAACAACCATGCATCAATGGAAAGCTTATTTATTCAGCTTTCAGATGATGTATAAATCTCAATTAAAAAAAAATTGACCCTTATGACTGATTTTGTGGTCAAGGATCACATATGAAGTAATATGCATATACTGAGAAATTGCAAACGATTTCAATTCGCTCAAACCGCTAAGCTGATAATATAATTTTTAATGTAAAAATCAAAAAAGTAAAAAAGATAATAATCTAGCAGAAATCAATTTTGTTTCTTTGGAGATTATAAAAGTTGTGAGCATCAAACCGTTATGCAACTCTATTAAAAACCCCCTAAGTATTTCTCTGAGAGTTCAGCTGAATTCATATGTGTCGTGTTGTTTATCTGCAGTTAAATGAATGATCAGGGTCATGCACCCCTGCAGACAATTCTACGGGAATAGAGTGGAGAAAAGCGGCAAAGAATGTGGGAATGATAAATAGAAGTGAAACTGATGCTTTTACGAGATGGGGGTGGAGCGAGTACGGTAAGTCTTTGTGTGAAAGCGAAAGTTTGCTCAATTTTTGTGTATAAATACCTGCACCTGATACCTGCACATCACACCTGTGCACAATTGTCTGATGATCTTGTGGCGACCAAACACAAAGACAAAAATGCAGACCGCAACAGTAACTCTTCTGATCATTTCTGCAGTCTTCTGGTGCAACACAGAAGGTAAGAAACTCTCATGGCACACTTCATGCAGCTTCTCAGAAGCAACCTACAGAATTTCAAACTGAAACTTGTTCTGAATTGAGATCTGGCTGCAGCTCATGCTTAATAAAGAAAGAAAGAGCCAGCTGTTTTCTGAGCTGGCTTGCTTTCCTCAAAGATTTGGTTGTAGTAACTGTGGGAGCAAGTTCCCGTAAATCCAAAAAATGCTAAGAAACAGGCCAAGTTTTGTTCTTGCATGGGGTCAAATACATATAGAGTCAAGGGGTTTCCCATGAAAAGCGTTGCTAATGCCATCCTTTCATTCTCAGCTATTCCAGATGGAGCTGTGGACTGCTGTCTGACCACCAAAGACACTCGTATTCCGATTCAGATTGTTGCATCTTACTTTCAACAAACCACAGAGAGTGGTTGTGCCATTCCGGCTACTGTGTAAGTATCTGTTTAGATTCTTTATTGGCATTGATGGTTCCATGAAGAACCTTTAAAGGAGTAGTTCACTTTAAGAACAAAAATTTACAGATAATGTACTCACCCCTTGTCATCCAAGATGTTCATGTCTTTCTTTCTTCAGTCGTAAAGAAATGGTGTTTTTTTAGGAAAACATTTCAGGGTTTTTTTTCCATATAATGGACTTCTATGGTGCCCCCGAGTTTGAACTTCCAAAATGCAGGTTAAAAGCATTTATAAAGGGCTCTAAATGATCCCAGCCAAGGAAAAAGGATCTTATCAAGCAAAACGATGGGTTATTTTCTAAAAACATTTACAACTTATATACTTTTTAAATTCAAAGGCTCATCTTGCCAAGCTAGACAAGATGAGCATTTGAGGTTAAAAAGTATATAAATTGTATTTTCTTTTTTAGAAAATAACCCACTGTTTTGCTAGATAAGACCCTCCTTTCCTCGGCAGTGATTTAGATGTGGTTAAGAGCCCTTTAAAGCTGCATTTCGAAAGTGCAAACTCAGGGGCACCATAGAAGTCAATTATATGGAGAGAAATCCTGAAATGTTTTACTCAAAAACATAATTTCCTTACGACTGAAGAAAGAAAGACATGAACATCTTGGATGACAAGGGGTGAGTACATTATATGTAAGTTTTTGTTCTGAAAGTGAACTACTCCTTTAACATCCATTTAACTGCAAATGGTTCTTTATACAGGAAGAAAACTAGTTCTTTATGGCAAGCCACGGTTTATGGGTTATATTAATGTATGTTCCTTCTTTCTGTTCCCATAGATTCATCACCAAAAAGGACAAGAAACTGTGCGCTCCACCAGAGAAAAACTCCTGGATTAGCAAGATCATCACTCACTTGGAGAAGAAGAAAAAAACTCCCCAGTAGGGACACAGGTACAAAAAACTTCCCTCTTCAAGATCTTACTTCTGCTCTTATATTTCTGTGACATCTCACAGACATATTTAAAGCCAAATCTTAGCAGAAGTAGTGCAGTTCTTCTTCCTTGAAATTGTTTTCTGGCTCCTGATAACAAAAACCTAATCTGGTTTCGTTTTCCTGCTTCACAGATGGGAGGCAAACACGATGACCCTGCATTGCACTGAGCAACACTGGACAGACAGGAAGTGACTACACTTAACCATTAACTGCCAAAGTGATTTTTAAAAGACATTTACAAAGTGGACATGCATGGTTGAACTTTGTAAATGATTCAAAGCGAATATGATGTTTGTTTATATCTGACTGTAGTGTTTTACTGTAGCAATTATGAGTCTTATATTTTTGCATGAATTATCCTGTGAACTGTGTCTGTATTTTTAGGACTTTTGTTAATGTATGTAGCATGCTTTGTGAATTTTTTTTCTAAGAATGATTTGTAAATAAATTCCTTTTTTATTAAATATCCTGTGCATTGCAATTATTTCATCTAAAGCACCTCACAAATTATGGATGTTTATAAATGTTATTTAAGAATCCTGTTAAAATAAAAGGATTTGCGCTTAGTGTTTGTTCTTCCTAAAGCTCAATTGTGGCTGCTGTTAAATGCACTTGCATTTTCGAATACTTTTATATGAAATTGATGTATACACAGTCAGTTATGTTTTCAGAGCAGGACAAAACATCTGATATATCGAAAGAGATCTGTGCATTAGTTTGAATGCAGCCTGTTAAAGCTGCCACTGTCTATTATCTCACCAGCAAAAATCAAATGGCAGTAATGCTGAGGAAAAAAGAAAAACCAACAACTATTGTCAGTAAACTTTCAGATAAAGAACACTCATTTTATATAAGTATTTTTTTTAAAAACTAGCCTGCTTATATAATAAAAAAGTCAATTAAAAAAATTAATTTGATATAAAATGTATATGAAAATGTAACCACGTGCAGTAATATTAAAAACTGAGAATTTGAATCGTGATATTTAGTTGATAATGAAAATTGTAATACTTTTAGGATGACAGTACTGACATACAGAGATTCCAACTATAAACAAAAAGCATAGAAACTATAATTTTAAAATGTAAAGATGTATTTGCACAGCAGAAACATTAATTGGGGAAAAAATGTAGATCAAAAATCGTTTTGGATTCAGATCGTGACTCCCAGAATCGGATCAGATCATGAAGTGCCTGAAGATTCCCACCCCTAGTAAACAATGGGCTAATTTTCATTTTTGGGTGAACTAACCCTTTAAACCAAATGCCGTACCATAATTATTCCCCATTACAAGTATAAACGCCCACGGATATCGAGTGAAATCCGCGTTGAGAAACTCTTTCAGTGGCTGCGGCGGCATGACAAGCGTCGGCATGTTTACATCCTGCATTTGTAAGCTTATTCAGTAGCTGTTGTTTACTAAATGCCTCAAAGGCATAGGCACGCTAGTAAAACCAGTGAGGACTTACATCGATTCTCTTGTTGCCCTTCGGCTGAAAATTACATCTAAAAGCCACACAATGTGGCATCGTATCATTTTCAGAGTTGTGTTGTGGTAAAAATAGCAACAAGTAGGGTTAGTAGCTCAACGAGTGCAGCCATTTCACGTAATTGAAATAATGGTGCTCCCTATAGTCCTAAAAATGTTTACAACGATGTGGATTGTTCAAAATAAGTCTTTCATGGGTTTTCTACTTCATATTTCAGTAAGAGACATAATTTATGTTATATTATGCCATACAAGCCTTAATACCCAGGGTTTCCTTAAATTTACCAGATGCCGTGCATAATGTTCGTGCATAAGATTGCATTTACCCTCAGGTGTTTGTGTTGTCAAACGGTTGATATAGAGAAATGATGGTTCTTAATAGGCAGCACGTATATAAAAAGAATGTGTGCCGTCTGAAATTGTTGGGACTTTCCTATCCTATTCAAATGCACAATTGCAGTGCTGAATAGAAAGGCATGTTTACACCCATAATACTTTTTAGGTTTGCTCTACACTCATAAGCATGGAGTAACTGTGTGTTTACAACTCTTAATATTCAGCCATTGAGCCAATCTTATTAAGACATTAAACAGAAGATACAAGTGTACAATAAACCCAACAGAATTCACTGTGCTTTCCAATCACACTCTCTCTCTCTCTCACACACACACACACACACACACACACACACCCACACCCCAATAATAATTAACTCTGTGACATGAGTAAACATTAACAGTAATCATATAACTTTTTTTTACTTAGTGGAATTCCCAGCTCTTCGTTGATAAGGATCAGTAAATATACATGAAGTCAACCAAACAGTTTGTCAGGTTTATCCGAACTGCTTCTTCCGTCATATCGAAACATTTGCCAAGTCTGGTGGCCTTTGAGTGAGAAAGTTATGTGAGAGTTCTGTATGTGGGTTTAAGCGGAAAAGAGAAAAACATAGGAACAGAGACAGAGAAAGGGATGCATTGTGCCTTAAATTTGGCCCTTGTTCAAAGTCTTTTGTCCGGGTCACAACCTCTTTCAACCTCTGTTGCTTGGCCATTTTTACAGGACAGGGAGGGACCTTGGAGTAAAAACGAAACTTAACCTAGTCCTATAAAGCAGGGATGTGCTGAAGCAGTGAGAAGAGAGTGTTGGGAAGATCCTCCAGCTGCTTCAGCAGGACAGACGCCACACTTGTTCTACTATCTCCTGTAGCGGTTGCCATGGCTTCAGTCCTTAAATCTGTGCTGTGTGTGGTTCTCTGTGCGCTGGCGCTCTTTCTCTGCAGCAGTCCGGCAGGTAGGTCATGTTTTCTTCCTTCATCTGTTTACTGTGTTTCACGAATGCATGGAGAATCTAATTTATTTTTCATTTATGTAGTTGATGTCTTTTGATCTTTCATATATGATAGCAGATCACCCAACTTGACAGTTCTAGTTATTCATCAGAGAAAAAAAAAACCCAATCATATTTTCAGATTAACTAAAAAGACTCAAACTCTATGTATTATTGTATTTATATATCAAAAATTTAAATATATGAAATATATATTATTAAGCTAATTAATGTAATTTAATTCAACTAATTATTAATATTAATATTATTATTAATACATTTTCAGTCTTAAAAAGTCCTTTTGTGTTTTATGTATATGTATATATAAAATGTAAAATATATGTAATATAATTATAAATTATATTATGACACACACATATATATATATATATATATATATACATATACATTACGTATTATTTATATATTAAACATTTTATAACATGTAAATTAAATGTAATTCAAATGTAAATATATTACATATGATATATATATAATTTTAATGAATGTAATGTAATATGACAATTGATTATTAATAAATATATATTTATATATATATTTAGAAAATGAAAAAGTACATACGTAATTTTATAAATATATAAATTACACATTATTTATATATATAAAAAATTCTAAAATGTAAATATTACAAATGTAAATATATTTAATTTATTACATGTTAAATATATACAATTAAGGAAATGAATGTGATTAATATAATAATTGATTATTAATAAATATATATTTATAAATATTTAGAAAATGTAAATTTATATATATATATATATATATATATATATATATATATATATATATATATATTATTTATATATTAACAATTTAAAAAATAACTATTAAAAATTTAAATATGTTTAATATATTACATATTAAATATATAATATTACACAAATACATGTGATTTATTATGCTACATATAGTATATAATTTTATAAATATATACATATTATTTATATATTAACATTTTTAATTGAGATTTAATATAATAAATTATTAATAAATATATATTTATATATATATATATATATATATATATATATATATATATATATATATATATATATATAAAATTAAAAGTTATATTATATATTAGTGTGTGTATATAATTTAAAAAAATTATAATAAAATTTTTAAAATGCTTCAGCATATCTTAAACCACAGTGTGTAGTGAGTTATTACTCCCACTTGATTCCAGCTGTGCAATGTACATATGTTTCGGTTTAGACTGCAAACTATTGTGTACAGCATAGTCAATTTTTCTTTTTATGCCAAGACATTTTTTTGAGCCTCTAGAGGCAGAAACAGGTGGTGCTAAATAATCTTTCTCCTATATTTAAATCTCACGCCTCTCATCATTTTTTCCCCCTACTTTTTCTTTCGCAGATGCTCAGCAAGACTTAGCATTGGACTGTTGCCTGACGGTTAGCCATAAAAGCATCCCTAAACACGTCCTCCTCACTTACCGGAAGCAGTTAAAAGTTGACGGCTGCCCCCGAGATGCGGTTGTGTAAGTATATTCTTCAAAGGAAAACATTGTTCTGGGTCATGTGTGGGAGCCTGGGAGAAAATGAAACTATTTATGGTCACATTTCCAAACAAAGCAGATGTGAAATGAGAAATGCCACTGAGTGTAGCATACAGTGCTTGAATTGTCTAGATAATGTGCAATACTCAACTATCTTTCAGATTCACGACCAGAAAGGGTTTCCACCTTTGTGCCCCGCCTGCAGAGGAAGAGCTTTGGGTTAAAGATGCAATCAAGTTTCTGGACACTAGGCTCTGGAAGTGCAAAGGAAACAAATTTCATGTATGTTACTCACTACAGATTTAGCATAGCTTCAGTTTTCGTTTCTCAGTCATCATTTGATGACATAAAGCTGGTTGCGAAATGGTGCGTCATTGTTATTGCACGAGCCCTGCAGCAGGTCACTTTCTCTATTCTGGTTTTCCTCTGACTCATGTGACATTGTTTATATGTAGTAGATCACGATTTGGATGTTATATTCTTACTCATACAAAACCACAAACTATTCAGCTGCGAAACCACAAGCCAAAACATCCTCCTGCGGCAAAGCCTTAAACCGACCACCAACAATGAAGACTCAGTTAGACTGATGTTGCATTATACATGAAGCATGTGCAGCAAATCTGTATTTCAAATGATAGAATTAGTATCAAATAACTCTTTGAATAATTACATCAACTAATGGGTTTCTCTGTGTTTTTTAATTTCAGGAGAAACGCTGTCACGGCCTGAAGAATTTGTCTTTTTGAGTGAACAAATACGCATATGCAGACATATATTAAATGGCAGCTGATGCAGTCATCGTGACATAGCTCATATCTCCTAACAGTTTCTGTAATACATTTACTGTGGGTTCTTCCTCTTTTAGCATTACCTAAATTAATCAAAACTTTGTTGTCTGATCTCCTATATTTGATAGTGTGAACATATATTTTTCTATTTTTTGTACTATTTTGATTTAATTGTCGTTTTGCATTTTCAGAGTGAATAAATTGGTTTGCAAAAATGTAAAAATATTGGTGGCATTGTATTCTTCCTGACTATAGACATGATAAATGTGATCCTGGACCACAAAACCAGTCATAAGTCTGACATAAGCTGAATAAATACGTTTCCCATTGATGTATGGCTTGTTAAAATGGGACAATATTTGACAACTATTTGAAAATCTGGAATCTGAGGGTGAAATAAAATCAAAATATTGAGAAAATTGCCTTTAAAGTTGTCCAAATGAAGTCCTTAGCAATGCATATTACTAATCAATAATTAAGTTTTGATACATTTATGGTAGGAAATGTACAAAATATCTTCATGGAACATCATCTTTACTTGATATCCTAATAATTTTGGCATAAAAGAAAAATAATATATAATAATTTTGACCCATACAAAGTATTTTTGGCTATTGCTACAAATATACCCGTGCTACTTAAGACTGGTTTTGTGGTCCAGAGTCACAAATACATAAAAATCTCACACACATAGGCACACATTCATCTAAATAGAGAGTTACACTTAACTGCATTCTCTCTTTATGAAACACTTTTTCATTTTTGTGCGCAGTTTTGTACCCAGATCAGGGTCAGAAATGATTTTTACCATTAAGGGGAGACTCTGCAGGCAAAAACATTTTTTTTTTTTTTCATGCACCTGTCAAATTTGAGATTTTGGGCTTTTTGGTGTTTCATAAAGTGTTTTTTTTTTTTTCAGACTAATTTCAGACTTTTTTTTTCAGAAAACACCCCCCCAAAAATTAAGTGTTCCTTTTATAGCACTTTATCTATTTCTGTCAATAGATTTCAATTACAATCCATATTTTTAAAGGCAGTTTTTTCAAAATGAGTTTTTTCTCCTACACTGAGCCATACATCTCTACTTTAGTAACACTTACACACACCAAACTTTACATTTTTTTTCCTGTCTATATACTGAAGGTTTTTAGAGAGGGATTTGTTCATATATAATTTGCGTGAATATATACAACATTTTATCCCCCAAAATTGTGCAAATATATTGATTTCTGTAAGTATTTTCTAAATTATAGAGAGACAAAAATTTGATTCCCTCTGTAAAAACTTTTGACTCTAATATGTCAAAAAAGTAAACAAGAATTTTAAAACTGATATCCAATGGTTTAGATTTTTGTACTAGAAATGCAAATCAGCGAAGTTCTCTTACAAGAGGGAACGAGTACTGCGTAAGAAGTATCTTACGCTAGGGGAAAATCCTTTTCTGCGAGATATTGAAGCCAAAAATTATCCTTAATTTTGAAATAATGTAAAGCGCGTTGCAGCAGCATACAGACATAGGCGAAACAGCTTGCGCGCCTATTGGCTGCTCTGCGGCAACTGCAGCAGCCTATTAGAGCGAGGCCTGACGCGACGCCAGATCCAATGGGGGCATTTTGCGCCCTTTGCGTCGCTTCGCGCCCTTTTCGTAGCTTCCCGCCTAAAAGGGCGTGGTCTAGACCTATAAATATCGCTCATAGGCAGCTATTATCTGATTTTTCATCCTTCAAGCGAAGCACACGCATCGCTGGAGCCGGATAAGAAGCCGCCGTTTGACTGCAAGCATCTCAGCGGGACGAGCCACTGAAGCTGCTGGCCACGCCGCCTTCCGTGCATTCCTGCTGCGCTTTCCGGCGCCTATATCCTTTATAATCTACAGTGTGTGTCGCCGCTGCGATACACACTGTTTCTCTAAAAAGAGCAAAGCGTCTTTTTAAAGATGCCTTCATACGGCTCGTGCAGATGCCAATGGTGACTCTGAGGACTTGCCTTGCCTTCTTCACTGAGACTGCTCCCCCGCCCGCCGCGGTGTAGCGCCGTAAAAAGCGCCGTGCCCAGCGGGCCCCGGACACTTCCCCCAGCCGACAAAGCTCGCCGGTTCGCCCGCCTGCTTCATCGACCTCGTCAGCCTCTGTTCCGGACGTAAAGCGGCCGCTGTCTGCCACCGCTTCCATCGACGCCGCTGACGAGGGGGGCCATGAAGGAGGAAGAGGTTTCTGATTCTGATTTCCGTTTCCCGCCAAAGCAGGAACGCGCATGCTGCTCAGAAGAGGCGATAGCAGCCCACTTATGTCTGCCCTCCGCTGGACGGCGTGCTAAGTCGGCCCTCCCCTCTAAAGCTTGCCGTCAGACGTCAAACCTGCTTCGCCGCCGCCTAGCCGCGTCAGCGCTGCGTAACATGGTCTCTCACCGTTGCTGAGAGGCACCCGTGGTTAACGCTTTCTGACGTTTTTCTCGTCTGGCCGCCGCCCCGCCAGACGCGGCCCGCGGCCCAGGATTGAGTTGAAACCTGAGCCTCCGAAATCGTCCTAGCACAACTGGGAAAACGACGGTGTACGAGTCCCGCTGTTGCCGGACCCCCACCAAAGTTATTCGCTCGTCCAGTTCCAGGAAATGTGACTGTTCCAGTGTTTTCTGCAGCCAACAAACCGGCTCCGTCGCCCGTTTGCCTGCACACAAAAGTCGTTCCCACGGCTACACAGATAAACCCCCAATAAAGTGTATTGTCTGGTGTCCCGGCCACGGCCGATGGTGTTTCATGTGTCGTAAGAATGCCCACTAACCAGTGCTCATCTCTAACGTTACACACAAGCACAGCGCACATAAAATCGACACAGATCGATTGCGCTTCACAACCGGCCACGGCCGATGGTGTTTCACGTGTAAGAATGCCCACTGCAGTGCTCATCTCTACACACAAGCACAGCGCACTTAAAATCGACACAGATCGATTGCGCTTCACAACCGGCCACGGCCGATGGTGTTTCACGTGTAAGAATGCCCACTGCAGTGCTCATCTCTACACACAAGCACAGCGCACTTAAAATCGACACAGATCGATTGCGCTTCACAACCGGCCACGGCCGATGGTGTTTCACGTGTAAGAATGCCCACTAGCAGTGCTCATCTCTACACACAAGCACAGCGCACATAAAATCGACTCAGATCGATTGCGCTTCACACGTGGTAAATATGCCCGCTTCACAGTGGCCACAGACACCACATTATGCACGTCAAACGGTTTCTGTGAAAACGAAACCAAAAGTGCATTCGCTCTACGCAGGCGAACGTTGTTTGGAGTGTGTTAAATGTGCCCGCTGCCCCACAGCCACATCCACACACAGACATAATAGTTCCCGCTATCAGCGTGCCCCATGCCTCAACCCAGCAAACATTTGGACGTGTAATGACCGTTGAAAAGACGTCCGTCCGACACGTCCCGTCATGGTTGAAAAATAGTTCCAAAATGGAAGTTGAACCGACGTCTTTTCTGGCCGTGAATTCCACGTCTTTTCTGGCCGTGAATTCCACGTCTCTTCTGGCCGTGAATTCCACGTCTCTTCACCGCGTCCCTGGACGTCAGAATTAGTCTTCTTCTGGATGTTTATATGGTGTGTTTATGCATAAGTGTAGGCATATAAGCCTGCTTATAAAATAATCATACACTAATTGTGTTAAATCGTAAACAGGCGATTTTGACGTTTACACATCTAAACTTGACAAAGGTTCTAAAAAGGGCCAAAATCGGCCCAGTCATACCGAAACGTCTAGATAGAACACGTTATAATCACGTGTAGATCAAACAACACATTATTTACTTATACATTTAAGTACTTAATATAATTAACTGCATCTGAATATAAGGTTAAGGTTTGATACATGCAATTATGCATAATTTATAGTTATTACAGTAACTACATGTAACAAGGTCACTGTAAAATAAAGTGTTATATTATTAACATTTTAGTAGTTCATTACAAATGATCAAAGATAACGGGATGAACTGAAGTCACAATTTATTTATCACATTTATTTTATGGTTTTAATACAAATTCACCAGGGAAACAGGAAAAATGAACATGTTCATCACGAAACAAATTCAGTTTCATAACTAAATTTAAGGAATTGAGCTGTCACAAATATCTCCGACATCTTTTTCACCCGAAAACTTATTTTTTATAACCCCCACCCCCTGCTCTTCCTGGAGCATGTTTTAGATGTTCAGCCATAGCGCCATCAATTTCCGATTCCGTTGAATTGGGGTTCCACCTCTTCACAGCATCTGAGGGAAGAAAATATGAATGTAAAAAGCAAAAAGTTAAACAAGCACTTATTTTGAAAGTGTTTTTATCTATCAAACTAATTGTACAATGCAGTCGAACAAGACTTTTCCCATCCATTTCATGAACACATTAACCTGTGATATGAGTAACATGAGAACATTATATTTTAGTGGATTTCTCTGACACTCTACATGTCACAGTATTGAGAGCTTCTCTGAGATACCAAATGATTGAATGTTTCACCAGTATCACTCCCTCTTCTTAGTCTTCAAAAAGTCTAAAAGTAATGTAGTGACACTCTTATGGAAATAAGATAATTTGTAATTATTTAAATTTGTCTAATTTTTAAACTGTGTTTCATGAATCAACATCTCAGAAAAATGTTATGCATTTCAAAACAAAGTGACGACTTAATTCGTGATGCAGGATGTTGATTTCATTCATGTCCACATATGAGAACACCGGGGCTAAAACATGTTAATTATGCGTTTGGACATTCCTGATAAAAACAGGTCTTTTAAATAAGACACAAGGAACATACGATGTGTCACAAATTACCTTGTATTATATTATATAAAGGTGTAGCCTTGAATGCAGCCTTTTCCAGCTGGCCACCACCCTGCATGTTGAATTTTGCCATTAAGGCATTTGACATGATTCTGCGAAATAAACGATTCAGTCATAATATTAAAATGCATTGTAAGATCAGTATTACAAATTAGCAGTACTGTGCAGCTTGCCAATTGCATGCAGTGTTAAAACATACACTTTCACAACCACTCTCTATCATGTAATAAGTGCTCTATCCCTATCCAAAGTTTTTGTGACAAGTAATGACTCATTCATTTCTTACACTAACATTATGTTTTTATATCTTGTTTTAAGTCCTACGAACAACCTGATTTAGCACAGACATTACAACTTCAACACAAAAACAGGCAATTATATAAGTAGATATAGTGTGTGACAGAATTATAGTATTACCAAAGGTTGAGGTTATTATTGTGGATACTGTTACTATTGTCATTTTTTTCTGAGATACGACACAGCAAAACACACAAACAATGCTAGGTAAATACATACCTGTTCATACACAGTCTCTGACTGACATTCGGCCAACTCTGGACAGTTGCTGAACCTAAAAGTGACACCACAATCAAAATAATGTAATAATGTTTTGAAAACTCAAGAGCAAGACAGAATTGACAGCAAACAAAAACAATGGTATCGATATTGGCATTAGATTATCGATAAACAACTACTTGTACCTCTAATAAAAGATTTACAAACTGACTGTTTGCAAACTTTGCTTTAATGAATTTCCCATAAATGACCTGCGTTTCAAACACCATATAATATTCCTTACTTGCTGATGGCATGGGGTAATTATCTGGTTCCACCTATTTGAAATTGTAAAACACCAAGGCAGGCTCCACTGTCCCCTCGGATTCTGAGCTGCTGTCCTCTTCCGCTAAGGCATCAAATCTTGCCTTTCGACATCTCCACTTTCTTTTATAGTCAGAGGACATGTTTAGCAAATCTGAAATTACAAAATACTTTTAAAGCACTTATTGAAGTCAGCCAAGCTCAAATTAATTTACAGATTTCAGTGAATTATTCCTGAGCTCCTTCTACAGTTTTAACATATCACAGTCTTTCATTTCATTTATTTTCAGAAATAAACTTTCAGAATGCTACATCTGAGTAGTACTTTTTAATTTAATCTTTAAACATGTTTAATCAACCGATGTGCTCTTATGTGCTGCATGTCATTGATATCAAAGTACATATATACATTTAACTATTGTTTTTTTTTCCCTTTTATAGCTTGCCTAATAATAAAGAAATATATATATGTATATGTGTGTGTGTGTGTGTGTGTGTGTGTGTGTGTGTGTGTGTGTGTGTCAATGCATATAGTATACTGAATATATCATTTTTAATATATCTCATACAAGTCATTAACACAAACACACTTTAACATTCTGTGATAATGCTTACACATAAAACAACAAATTGAGAAAACTTAAACATATTCGAAAGCTGGCTACTTCAACTTTTAATTTTCATAAACTTTTTATTTTGCCACAGATGAGTTTCTTTTTAGGGTTAAAAAAGACCATAGCATTAAACATTAACTTTTAGCATACTAGCTAACTTTAGCCCAAGTTAATTTAACTTGACAGTGTGCTTATACTTGCTTTTGGTTCCTCCGAGTAAAACAAGTAAAAATAAAATACATTAATTAAATATCTCAAAATGTACTTACCCATCGGTGAATTTTTAATGATTTGTAAACTCAAAAAACTCTCTCCTTGTGTACGTTACGGCTCACTCCTCTTCTTCTGGTGTTTTTGGCGATTTTGCCAAACCAGCATAAAAAGATGCATTACCGCCACCTATTGATCTGGAATTTTGAGTATACAAACTGTCATATCTCGAGATAATCTGCTGTAGAGATACCATATCGGGAGATTTGTAACAACATCTTGGCAGCAGTTTTTGCATCCAGCTCAGACTTTAAATTGTGACTTTATGAATAACTTATGTATATAGCCTATATATATATTTAATCATTAAAAACGAAATAATTAAATCATATTGTAATGTATGGGAAACTAGTGGAATAATGGGTAAATGCAGTGATTTCACACTTAACTACAAGCAATTTGTGAATAGAATTTGACATAAAACAAGATGTAAAACAAATGGAAGTTTTTTAAATAAAGATTTCCGTGCTGGTTTGCATGGGTCTTAAACGTTTAAAGGACGTCAGTGGACGTCTATTAACAACCTCTTAAGAAACTACTTTGGGCACTTAAATTAATTACTGTAGTATGCCAATGTGAATGTGTATGTAAGCACAATTGCTTTTGCATATTTCATAAGGATTTTATAGAGGTTGACGATGGACTATAAATGCACGTGTAAAAGACGTCACCTGCTGGACGTCCTTTCACAACCGAATCACAACCGGGTATATTTTGAACTACACTCAGCTAAAAGTCAAAGTAACAACTTTACATGCAACCACATATAATTGTAGACATGTACAAATGCATCTGAATGCATTTTAAAGAAATATTTTGTGTTAAAAATTTTTTGCATATTTTGTCGTCCTACCGCGACTATTTTTGGCCAGGGACAGGACGTCGCCGTCGGACCAATGTTTGCTGGGAACGGACGCGAGCCTCCTATGCCCAGTCAGGGCATTACGAGCTTACGTGTCTCGCTCGTCTGCTTTTAGACAGACAGAGCAGCTTTTTGTTTCGTTTTACGGGCGTCCCAAGGGACTGGCCGCGTCGAAACAGAGCTTATCCAGATGGATAGTTGATGCTATTGCGTTGGCATATGCTTGCTTCCAAGGGCATGCAGTGCCCGCTAGGTGTCAGAGCACATTCCACGAGGGGCGTGGCCTCATCGTGGGCGTGGTCGAGTGGGATTGCCTTGCAAGATATTTGTACGGCGGCGGGCTGGGCCTCTCCGTCTACATTTATAAGGTTTTACAACCTGGAGGTTCCCGCCTTACAGGCCAGATTGCTGTCAGTCTAGATGTTCAGTGTTGTCTGACCTGATGTTATCAGCTCGGAATGCTGCGTCTACTGAGCACAGCTCTAGGGTCGACAGTGAAAGTGATAGCACAAGATGTGTCTGAGCAAACTGTGTGAAGACCCTTATTCTTACGTCAGCTCAGGCCGTAACCCCGCCCTGTATGTACGTTTACTTAGCGTCTGAGTGACGCTGCACTATGTGGAAGAGTGCGGCATTGCCCCTCCCTCTTCCCCGGACTCCCTGTGAGTTCCATAGGTGATTATGAACTGTATGAACCCCGGGCTTTCGCCCTTGGGTCTTTGGTGTCAGATCTCAGCATGCACGGCGTTTTACACTGGGTCCCCTAGCGTAAGATACTTCTTACGCAGTACTCGTTTCCTCTTGTAAGAGAACGTACTCGGTTACTAACGTAACCTCGGTTCTCTCTAGAGAGGGAACGAGTACTGCGTATCTTGCCGTGCATGCGCACGCTCTGGTTGCTTTGATGATGAAAAACCAGATAATAGCTGCCTATGAGCGATATTTATAGGTCTAGACCACGCCCTTTTAGGCGGGAAGCTACGAAAAGGGCGCGAAGCGACGCAAAGGGCGCAAAATGCCCCCATTGGATCTGGCGTCGCGTCAGGCCTCGCTCTAATAGGCTGCTGCAGTTGCCGCAGAGCAGCCAATAGGCGCGCAAGCTGTTTCGCCTATGTCTGTATGCTGCTGCAACGCGCTTTACATTATTTCAAAATTAAGGATAATTTTTGGCTTCAATATCTCGCAGAAAAGGATTTTCCCCTAGCGTAAGATACTTCTTACGCAGTACTCGTTCCCTCTCTAGAGAGAACCGAGGTTACGTTAGTAACCGAGTACGATTTCACTGAAAAATGCCTCATTTCCATATTTAAACTGAACTTTTTAGAAAACTTGTAATACCATTTTTTCTATTATCAATGTAATCAATCAACTGGTTAAGGCATTATTTATTAGTTACGTATTTTACCTATTCACCAGCAGTGTCTCGCCTTAAAAGAGAACTTTTTAAGTCCAAATGTTGCAGTCTAACTCTACCCCTAAAATATAACGTTTGGCTTTTGGAAGTCCATTAAGATTTTCTGTCTGATTTTATTTCCTCAAAGCCACAGCTGCTGGGTCATTCGAGCACACTGAGCGGCGCTGATGAGCGAAAATATTCGAATAACTCCGTTAAGCAGACACGAAGAAGACGTCTCACTATTCCGACACATTATGGCAAGATTATCATCCTCTCACGTTGTATTTCAGTTTATGTGTATAATTATTGTGCTTTTAAATGACGGAACTATCTGTAATGTTGGTAAGTGAGCTTTGAGCGAATGAAATATCAGTAAACAGTCCGTGTGCATCGCAAAACAAAGTCAGTCAGCTGGATAACTGCTAGCAAACATCTTGTTGCCATGGAGAAACACCGCTTGAATGTACACTGCAGCATATATAAATGACTTTTAATTAATCATGTGCTAATTCATAGCTCAGTCAGTATTTAAATAAACTCTTAGATTCCAAATGCAACAGTTATGTATATCAGAAATGAATCTGGAGTAACTTAAATGAATGTATGTTTATTTCAGTGTTTCAGCCTGCGTTTATTCTGGCATCTGGTCCAAGAATATCATCCTTTCTGGTTGGAAACGTATCTGGAATTTCCTTCAGCCTCAATGCTGTTTCATCTTTAAATGCAACAGGTAGACAATTTTTCAAACCCTGTCGATGCTAAAATGACTGTATTTAATCTGTTATCGCTGCTAAGAAAAAAAAAAAAAACAGCTAAAACCAGGCTAGGCTGGTTGGATGGTTTAAGATGAAAGTAGCTGGTTTTAGCTGGTCTCCCAGCCTGGACAGGCTGGAAAAGTGGCCAAAAACCCGTCTAAAACCATCCTGCTGACCAACTATGACCAGCTAAAACCAGGTTTTAGCTGTTTTTTTCACAAGGGATAAATGAAAAAAAAAAAAAAAAGTAACTAATATGGTCCCCGGGACCACAAAACCAGTCTTAAGCACCACTGGTATATTTGTAGCAATAGCTAAAAATACATTGTATGGGTCAAAGTTATCAATTTTTCTTTAATCCCAAAAATCATGAACATATTGGCCCGGTTTCGCAGACAAGGCTTAAGCCTAGTCCTAGACTAAAATGTAAGTCTGAGTTGTTTCAACTGAAATAAAATTGCACTGATTGATTTTAAAATATATCAGTGCCTTTGTTTTGTCTCAAGATGCACACCAGTAATGTTTTTTTTCTAAGCATGTTTATAAAAATTACTTAAATGTCCTAATTGAACTATGGTCTAATCCTGGCTTAGTCTAAGCCCTGTCTGGGAAACCGGGCCATTAAGTAAAGATTGTGTTTGATGAAAATATTTTGTACCTTTCCCTTGTCGAAAAAAATGCTTAAATCAGCCTAGGCTGGTTCTAGCTGTTTTTTTTTTTCAGCAGGGTTCCTACTGTAAATTTATCAAAACTTATTGTTTTTAATTTTGAAATATGCATTTCTAAGAACTTCATTTTGATTTTGATTTTGATGTTTTTGCACCCTCAGATGTCAGATTTTCAAATAGTTGTATCTCGGCCAAATGTTGTCCTATCCTAACAAACCATACATCGATGGAAAGCTTGTTTATTCAGATGATGAATTAAAAAAGGGACCCTTATGACTGGTTATGTGGTCCACGGTTTCAAACTCTAGAGTGTTTCCTACTTAGACAGCATTTCTAGAGCTTCAAAGTTGTGTTTACATACCCAGAAATAGTGTTATGATACTCTTTTCATACATAATTGTGCATAATTTAATATTTTATGTCCTTTTCCCCTTGATCAAAAGTGAACATCTTTTGATTGGCTCTACTTTTTCATGTGCTATGTACATTTATTGATTTAGCAGACACTTTTAGTAATTGTATAAACATGCCAAATGCGTATGCAGTAATGTTTGGTCTTTAATGAATGTTTTTTTGTAAACTTCTTCAGGTAGCGTCCCGTCATCATCCTGTAGGCCGGTTGCTCAAACACAGTGGAATTTTTCAAATGAATTATTTGGGAAGGTGAGTTGATCCTGCTGCATTAATGGTATGTTTATCTCATAAAGAGGGGCAAAAAGGTCTCCACTTTGATTAGAAGTTAAATTAGAATCAGCAACATGGAAAATGTATGCAACACAGGAAGAATTTACAGCAGTTAACAAGCGTCAACACAACAAGTAATTAACTTGTAAAGTACCAGTTGAAATTACAGGAAAATGAAATCGGTGTTATTAACCTCCATTCCAGAAAGCCTGTCATTAGGCAGGGTGCAAACACCTACGCATCACGTTTTAAATTCTTAAACTGAAATTCCCCTACTGTTTTCCTGTATGGCCTTATCAGGAAAATAGTTTGTACAGAGATTCTTATGAGTTTCAGAATTTGCCCAGGGCTTTAAAGGTCTTTTAGGGATATCTTAGTAAAATGAGAAATAAGTTTCATTTCTATTTCCCCTCAGCTCAGGTGTTTGCAAAGCAGGTCAAAAGTAATCACTACCGTAGGTCATTTTCTGGTGGTTTCTACTAGGGCTGTGCAATATATCGAACGATATTGTGAGGCGCGTTTAGTCAATGAAGCCGGTGCTTTGATTAGTAGTAAATCTCCATCACGTGCGTTCCGCTCAGGTTCCGCTGGAGCGGCAATTGATACACAGAGACGTAAATCTCTGACAAGCTACGCCATATCGAGCTTAATATCGCATTCGAAAAGAATAAATGTCTTTAAAAAAAAACATTAAAAAAAATCTTTTCAACTTCAAACTTAAACATTTTTAATAACATCCACCAGACAGAATATTAATACTATTCATAATATTTTTTGTGAAATGGTAATATTGTAATATTTGCTTCAGCAAATAGTATATAATGGATCGTTTTTTTTTTTTTAAACCTGTATGTTAATATCTATTGTTTACGAAAACTAGATTTTATCATACTTGATCCGGTTGACTTCTTTAGTAAACATGATGGGAATATCCCTGACATTCAAGTTTGACAAACTGCAATGCCATACCACTTGCAAATTTACGGAAAGAGTTTTGAATTGTGATTATTAAGGGAATTGCCTCGAGCAAAAACCTGACCAGAAGGAGCGGCTCAACTGTACATTTTTACCACTTGGTTTCCACTATGAATAAATCAGGCCTAATCACACTAAATGACATGCACTATTGTTTTGAAGTGTCTGCCTGAGGCTTTCAAAAACACAGCTCAAGGCTCATAGACCACAAGAACTCCACACCTGAACAAAAAACTCCTTATACACTACCGTTCAAAAGAACAATTTTTTTATGTTTTTGAAAGAAGTCCATTATGCTCACCAAGGCTGCATTTATTTGATTAAAATTACTGTGAAAGTATTATCGATTTACCATATATAACTGTCTTATTATTATTGTCAATGTTGAAAACTGTTCTAATTATTCTTGTAATATTGTAATAATCTACTGAGATTTTTGTTTGCACAAGGAGTCTGACAATGCTCTACACAGAGATCTAATCTCACCATCTTTATCCAGTCTGTCTGGAATGACATGAAGAAATGGAACAAACTGAGACTAAATCCAGAAGAACTGTGGCAACGTCTCCAAGGTGCCTCAAGAAAACTACCTGCAAAGCTACCTGAAAAACTATGTGCACGTGCATCTAGGGTAAAAAGGATGGTCACACCAAATGTTGACTTAATTTAGTAAATAGTACTTCATTGATAAAGAAAATCTATTTCTGACATTCTTTTTGACAGCATCCTCATTTTAAGTGCCTAGAACTTGTGCCTAGTACTGTAGCTTTACAGGCAGGTCTCTTGGAGTCTATTGGAGACAATATACTCCAATATACTACAGTTCTTCTGGGTTTAGTCTGTCTTCGTTTGTTCTGTTTCTTCATGTCATTCCAGACAGATTGGATAATGATGAGATCAGATCTCTGTGGGGAGCACTGGCTGTTGTCAGACTTCTTGTGCAAACAAAATTCACTGAATTATTACAATTGATGGCAGAATGAAATTAAGAATAATTGGAACAGTTTTCAACATTGATAATAATAATAAGGCTATTATAATTGATGGCAGAAATAATGTTTGGAAATGTAAACTGACATTTCCTACTAACACACCAGCAGAAGATAGAAATAACTGACCTGAAACCAGCGTTCTTTGATTAATAGAAGGCTCACCAGAACAGCATTGGTTTTAAAAATGAAAATCATGAATTTATTTTAAAAAATTGATACACTACACCTGCCATACTAGAATGTTGCAATACTAAATACCATTTTTTTTTCTTTTGAATACCAATATCAGAATGCCATCCTGGTGCGACTGAGTCTCAACCGCAGTCTGCAGCTGTGCAGGAATGAAACATCTGTCCCGGACTGCTGCCTGGAGCCGCTGTGTCTCCAGGAGACTCTTGTCGTATCTGCATGTGTGGATGAAACTCCCAAAGCCTCACTCATTATCCAGACCCAGATATATGCTCAGATCATCCCCAACAAACCCCCATCTGGTTAGTGTCTTTTTTCAAGTTACTGAAAATGTAGTGCTGTAGTCATCCTAGTGTGTTTTACTACAATTGTTGTTCAGATATTCACAGTATTCTTGGAGTACCGTGAAATACCCAGGTCATGAGTATTGCTGTTGATCAAACATTCACATTTACACTTATTATTTTAGAAAAGGAAGAAAACTTACAAATGAGGAACATAACAATCATTGCTTTAGCAACAACAAGGTCATGAGTTCAGTTTCATGGAATGCATGAAATGGTCATATTCCCTAAATGCAATGCAATATGATTTAATAGAGAAGTCATTGAAAAATTAAATGTTTACATGTGACCCTGCACTACAAAACCAGTCGTAAGGGTCAAGTGTTTGAAACTGAGATTTATACATCATCTGAAAACTGAATAAATACGTTTTCCATTGGTTTGTTAGGATAGGACAATATTTGGCTGAAATAGAATTATTTGAATATTTGGAATCTGAAGGCGCAAATAATTCAAAATACTGAGAAAATCGAGAAACATTCTTAGTAATGCACATTACTAATAATTGTTTTTTTATATTTATGGTTAGAATTTTACAAAATATCTACATGGAACATAATCTTTACTTAATATTCTAATAAAAAACCGATCGTTTGACAATTTCGCTACAAATATACCTGTGCTACTTGAGACTGGTTTTGTGGTCCAGGCTCACATATATTATATATAATTATTGCTTGAGTGTGTGACTGTGTGTTTTATTTTATTGCAGAAAATAAAACAGTCATTCCTAACCAAGTGTTTGAGCCTCTTGGTCGCTGCCCATGTGATGTTTCCACAGGCGCATGTGATATACGCTGCTGTTGTGACCAGGTAATAATTAAAGAGATAGTTCCCCCAAAATGAAAAATTCACCACATCAGTGATTAGGGATGTAACAATATAAAAAAATCACAATATGATATCATTATGATATTTAAAAAAAAGACAAATGAAGACCTTTTCAAATGAAGAAAATTATATTTTGTACATTTTAATGTTATATATTCTAATCTAATGCACACTCCAACTGATGGTCTTAACTAAGAAAGCTTAGTAGCCATATATGGTAAAACAGTTACACTTTAAAATATATGAAAATTAATATTTCATAGGTATATTATTTTTGCTTTACACTACAGTAGGAAAATTACTACTAATTACTACTAATTATTCTACACTTGAAAGAGATATTTGGAATTTGGACTGCAGTAACACTACCCATTTAAACCACTAACTGTCAATTCATACTGCACTTTTAAGCTTTTATTTTGACGGAAACGGCAGTAGAGCTTTTATTTTGATGGAAAACTTCAGTGAAGACAGACTTACAAAAACGTGTCTCACTACAAATCTAGTGAAATGCTATAATCATCTGCCGTGAAAAAAAAGCATAACTGGTGGCCGTTGCGTTTCCAAACGCACACTAAACTTGCAGCACAT
This sequence comes from Garra rufa, assembly GCF_049309525.1. Classification (NCBI taxonomy): domain Eukaryota; kingdom Metazoa; phylum Chordata; class Actinopteri; order Cypriniformes; family Cyprinidae; genus Garra; species Garra rufa. The sequence goes on along the minus strand of NC_133365.1, from coordinate 47,726,833 downwards.
GCAATAAATGAGTTCACTGCATTCACTGTAAACTTAGCTGTTCTGAACAAAAAACACTGGATCACAAACTGCTTGCCTGAAAGAAGTGTGCGCTTCACTTTGAAATGCACAGTGAAAACAGACTTGATGAAGAGATTAAGCCATATTGTGCTTTCAATTTTAGTTTGTCTGACCGATACTGTGCCAAAACATAATGGCCCGAAATAAATCTTTTAACCTTTTATGTTAGAATAAGAAGTTTGAATATATTTAAAAAACTTAAAGGATAACTATTGCCAAAATGCAACCTGGGCTGTTTTTTTTTTTTTTTTATGTAAACGAGACAAACTTATATCTAAAAGCATAATTACGACAAACGAGCCGTTTTTTAGATTGACCGTGATTTCGTTTTGCGGTCAATGGCCGGTGAATGGGAGTACTAGGGGCATTACTTTTGAACAACCTTTCTTTTTAGTAAACTCTGTGTACACAAACAATGTTCTCAATGCTGGAGTTCATGTGTAGAGACCCAGGCGATACTACGAGCAAAGTTTCATGGTGTGTCGAGCCTTCTTAGTGTCGTAAAAATATCAGTTTTGATGAGCTCAAAGTTATGCCCCTAGTACTCCCATTCACCGGCCATTGACCACAAAACTAAATCAAGGTCAATCTCAAAAACGGCTCGTTTGTCGTAATTATGCTTTTAGATATAAGTTTTCTCGTTTACAGTAAAAAAAAAAACAGCCCAGGTTGCATTTTGGCAATAGTTATCCTTTAATTTTTGAAGACCTATTGTTTTATATCGTCATGTGACCATGATGAGACAGTTTTGCGATACCATGATATTGATAATACTGTTACATCCATATTAATGATCAATCCCACCTTAGCTACTTTTACTGCACAGTTTAGTCATTTTATTAAAGCTTTTTTTTTTAAATTACTTGCAATCTCCTTCCTTCCAGCCCTCATCTGAAAAATATCCAGTTTGTTTTTACCATTTTACATGCACATTTTGCAGAAAGTCATGCTGTTCCTGGAAATCTATGATTCTATGGGATGTTTTCTCAAGCTTATCTGATCTGGAAACATTAACAAATAGAATGCAGGGTAAAGGGAACTTTTTTTTTTTCTTTCAGGACTGTTCTCAAGAAGATCTGGGGTTGTTTGCGACTCAGTGTCTTTCTGGACCTTTCGGGGGAAGTTTTAGTCCTGTTCCAGAGTATCAGTGCTCAGCTCAGTCATCTGAAAATGACCCTGATTGGTTCCCCTTCCTCTGTGTCACCTCTCCCTCAGACAACAACCCCTTTCTGGGACTTTTCTATGATGGTGGGACTGTGTAAGGAGAAGAAGTACCTTATCTTCTATACAGTTTCAGTTTTGTAATAATTCAGGTATTATTACCTATACTCAAAAAATGTTTAGGGTTGATGAGAAGGAAGTCTCTTCTGTTCACCAAGACTATTTAATCATGATTAAAGTAATTTATGCAAATTTTTGCTGTGATGCAAAGTTGAATTTTCAGGATCATTTCTCCAGTCTTCAGTGTAACATGATCCTTCAGAAATCATTCTAATATGCTGATTTAGCAATTTCTTGTAATTCATCAGGATTCTTTGATGAACAGAAGGTTCAAAAGAACCAAATTTATTTGAAATCAATACCTAAATGTCTTTAATGTCACACTTGATCAGTTTAATGCATCCTTGCTGAATAAAAGTACTAATTTAAAAGAACTTAACAACTCCAAATCTAAATTTGCATGTGTTTTTACAGCTCTCCGAAGCCTAGTCCATCTTTCCAAGCCCTGCAGATGAGTGCTACTGTACCTCCCGTTAACTACCGCCAGGGGGATCCAATATTCACCAAGGATGAGCAGTACTTCACCATCCCACAGGTTAGATATAGTAACATTGCTAGTGCATGTATCAGTTTATATGAGTGTGTGCTTATTCGTGCATGTGATATGAATATTAATCCCAGTTGTGTTGTGAGCAGAACTCTGGACTGGGCCAGTGTGTGGAAAATGCTCCAGTGGCATTTTTGGAAAACTTTGAGTCTCGGTGCGTGAGGAGGATGGAGTCCTGTCCATCACCATCTGGTGACCTGGGAGTGGATGTTAAAGATGGATGGGGAGGTAGAGATTCAATATTACAGTTTTCTTACCTTTCTTTCCTTTTATTAATAACCAAACACAACATCAACCACTGAAATGGGGGAACCTCCAAATGTCATGCACATTTTATACATAAAAAAATTTTGATTCTTTGCATTTGTGGTAAAAAAAAAAAAAAAATGTATATGTCATGAACTAGGGTCCCCCCAGTGAACCTTGGCCATTTCCACCACTGGATACATTATAAATAGTATGATATAGTAGATACAATTGAATCAGACATACCATCACTACAAATTATTCTTATCGGTCCTGTAAAAACTTAAGATTCAAATTTATTTACAAAGCTTTTGCAAAAAGATGGATTCAATTCCTGAACTTGCATAATAAAAAAATGCCCATGTCTGATAAAACATATTATAAAGTGAAAAAAAAACTAATATCACATTATGCAATTTGACAGTGTTTTAAAATTGCAACATTATGCTTTTAAGAAATAGTGAGGTTGTACTGAGTCTATAGTTATACAGTCAAACCAAAATTTATTCAGACACCTTCAACAGTTCTCACATTATCACAGTTTATTCGCTATAGTTTAGAAAATGGTAATAAAATATGACTAGAACTCAGAGTTAAACTGTGTCAGAAAAAATATGAATCTTGATAATGTCAGATAAATTTGATAGAAAGGCATGTAATGGATTATAATTAACCAAAAATTCAGACAACTGTTAGTATGATAATATTTACACAACTATCAATATTTTGTTAAACAATTACCAAGCAATGCTTAATTTTTTTTTAGTCTGTGGTGTAAAAAGGTCGCATTAGCAATTTAATAAAAAACACTTAAGCAAAACATGGTCTGGTCAAAGTGTCTGAATCAGTTTTACTGGTAGCCCACTGTATGAAGAATTTTTTGGGTACAATATGTCACAGTTTATTTTATTTGCTTTCCTCACTTACATAAATAAAATAGTATCCTGCACCCACTATTGAAAAAAATATCAAACATTATATCTGTTGTCTATTTTTTGTTTGAATGTGTGTTTCATATATATAAATATAGCTTTGAGACTATTGATGGTAATGTCTTTCTATGCATGCATGCAAATATGTGTAACTGTTCATATGTTTGCATACTTTCCAGATGTAGTCACAGTCAGTGTTGTGGATGAAGTAGCCGATGACCTCAGATTATTTCTGTCAGATTCTCTTGAATCCATATCTGGTCAGTTGCATGAACATTTCCAGAAGTTATTTATTTTAATGTAATTTAATATTAACTGTATATTTAAGTCTTATATTATATGTATATTGTTTTAATTTTAAATATTAAGAACAAGTAAATTGTGATTTGGATTATTAATTTTAAGAAATATTTAAGATATCACTACTTTTATTCATCATTTATAATGTTAAGACTTCCAATTTGGATAAATGTTATACTTTTAAGCTTTCTCATCAAAAAATCCTGAAATATTTATTAGGTTTTGATAAAAAAATATTAAGTAGCACAACTGTTTCCAACCGTTCTTGAGCCGCAAATCAGTATATTACAATGATTTCTGAAGGATCATGTGACACTGAAGACTGGAGTAATGATGCTGAAAAGCTTTGTCATCACAGCAATAAATTAGATTTTAAAATTTATTAAGATAGAAAACAGTTATTTTCATTTTTAATATTTCACAATGTTTTAGTTTTTACTTTATATGATTTACTCTATATGTAGAAAATATTATTGTAAAGTGTAAAACTGGATGTTTTTCATTGTATAATTTTTATTATGATTTTTTTCAAGTGCCACAACAATGTGGTAATGTTGTTGTGGCCTTGCGTTACTCACTTTACTGGAGAGAGAACGGCCTCACTGCCATAACTGTGACACGGACCACTGCAAACATCACTGTACCTGGTCAGTCTTCCTGTTAACTCTTACAATATGGCACACCTCTTCAACGCACCTGTTTTCTTATCTGCTTACCTCTCTTTCTCTTTTAGTATCTTTGACCACAAGATATTCTGCAGTGTTTCTGAATGGAAATGAAACATCTCAGTCAAACTCTGGCAATCCAGGTTGTAGGAACTCCCATGATAGTCCCACGATCAGTTTCAGATTCTAAGATTTTTAGATCAGAAAATCATATATTACTTGTTTTTGTTCCTATCGTTTGTACAGGTTACCAAGTGAAAAGGCCAGTGATTGGTGGCATTCAGAACTCTGATGCAGGAGTTATACAGAGGGCCCAAATTAATCTCTGGCAGCCAGGTAGTGTAGCGTATCTATATCTATCAATACAAAAATACAAAAAGCATTAGTTTGATCCTGTGCTGTGTCCTCTGCAGATGCCGATGGGCTGTGCTCTTCTGCTGAACTGAGACCAGCTCTGTTTGGGATCAATTCCACATCAGGTTGTATGATTCCAGTGAATCTGCTGGATATGACACAGTGCAGCCAGCTCAGGTGAGGCACACTGCTGACGGCTTTAGAGCACAATGCAGTTAATTCCTATTCACCTTTTTATTTCTGTAAGAGCGGGTGCAGCCATTTGTAAATTTTATGAGTTTGTCTTCTGGTCTCACCTGCTTCCAGCTATTTTTAACTGTACAAAACAGCTTGTTTTGCTGCTTGATATTTCAAATTACTGTCTTATCATATTTTTTTAATGTATTATCTTAATTATGAGCACACTGGTTTGTAGTACAAACTGTTTCACTGTTTACTGCACGTTTTTATTCTTCTCGTTATTTCCCTATGCTGGATAATGAACCGGAGGTCTTGCCAATAAGCTTACTTCTGTGTGGAAAAGGTGGATAGAATATTTTCATTTAACAGAGGTTTTTCTTTTGTGTTTGATTTCACAGAGAAACAGTGCGTGACATACTAGCTGGATTAGTGCCTGCTACACTCGTCTCTGCATCAGGAAAACCTAACTTTTCCAACCTATCAGACTGGGTCAACATTACTAGTGAGTACTACATCATACAGTTATCTGTAATATGTATAATATATCGAACTGTTCTAGTTATACTTTGTTTTATAAAATTCATAGTTGCTGCTTTAAGTTTTGATCACTACTAGACTACTGTTTGTAAACATTTTTGTTTCTATGCTCACTAAACTACATTTGTTTTATCAAGAATATGATAGTGTTATAAAATATTATTACAATTTGAAATAACTGTTTTCTCTTTTAATATATTTAAAAGTAGACTACCAGTCAAAATGTTTGAACAGTAAGATTTTTAATATTTTTTAAATGTTTAATGTTTAAAGTACAGCAAAAACAGTAACATTTTTAAATATTTATACTATTTAAAGTAACAGTTTTCTATTTAAATGAATTTTAAAATTTAATTTATTCCTGTGATTTCAAAACTGAATTTTTAGCATCATTACTTCAGTCACATGATCCATCAGAAATCATTCTAATATTCTGATTTGCCACTCTAAAAAAATTTTTTATTATTATTATTATTATGTTAAAAAAAAGCTGAGTATAATATATATATATATATATATATATATATATATATATATATATATATATATATATATATATATATATATATATATACTGACACAAAAAGCTATTTATTTTGAATCTTTCTATTAAAAACAAAAAATTCTTTAACAGCAAATCACCATATTAAAATGATTTCTGAAGGACCATGTGACTGAAGACTGTAGTAATGATGCTGAAAATTCAGCTTTGCATCACAGGAATAAATTACATTTGAAAATCTATTTAAATAGAAAACAGTTATTTTAAATAGTAAAAATGTTTACAATTTTATTCCTTTTGCTGTACTTTGGATCAAATAAATGCAGGCTTGGTGAGCAAAAGAGACTTATTTTGAAAATATTAAAATATATCAATAGAGTTTCAATAGAGAATACTATTTTACTATAGTAATGTTTAACAATGTTAATTTTTAACTATTTTTACAGTTAATAGGATCAAATAAATGCAGCCTTAATGAGCATTGAGCATGAAGACACTTCTTTCAAAATCATAAAAACTGTTGAAAACCACAATTTTGCTCTTGTATCTCAGCTTCAGTCTTAAACTCGAGTCAGCCAGCAGAGGGCAGCAATGGAGAGTGTTCAGCTGTTCCCACCCACCTCCACATCCATGTGTGGAGCGGCATCATGGGAAGTGTGGAGGGTGTGCCTCAGACGTTTATCCAGGCAGTGGAGATTAGGTACAGGACTGTTTCATTCAGCCTTGTGTTGTTCTTATCACCTCACTTTCCTGATAGCAAATATGAAAGCTTTTCATTAATGTTTGAGCTTGATATGTTTGGATGCATTTGCAGTTTTGATAGGACCAGTTTGTTCTGCATTAATCTTTTCCCATTCTCAGTTTCATAGAAACAACATGGAGGATAGAGTGTAGTATGGGCAGGCTGAACCCATGTTTAAACCCAGAGCTAATGCAAAATTTCCCTGTGACCTCGTCTGTGACCTTTATCGACAATCCTCTTATTACACAACCCCCTAGATCCAGGTGGGTCATAAATGCACTCATATAATTGAGATTACTGTATAGATACAGTTGCTTTTTAATTTCTAAATCTATTTACTGTTTGTTTTTTCTGTTTGTTTCAAACTGTGGCTTGCATATGACATTATTTCACAAAGCCATGCAGTCTCTTGAACTCATGAAAGTTAATTCAAGTATCTTCTCTGCTGCAGGTTCAGTATTAACTTCACAGAGTTTGACTGTGACAGGAACGATGTTTGCTGGCCTGAGCTGGCCTTCCCACTTACAAGATACTACACTGGTGAGGGCTTGAATTTCTTATGGTTACTAATAAAATGAGACGGAGATTAAAAAAAAAAACATGAAAACTGTTCTGTTAAAAGAGTCAGCAATGCTTTATATATGCTATATTATTTTAGTTTTTTCTCTGTGTTGGAAACTGTTTAAAGCAAAAAATATTGGTGCTTTTAAAATGTAATTAGTTGCACTGTAGAACTGTTTAGGTGAGCTGCAAAGTGGTGGTTTAAAATAGGGAATGTCATAGAACCTAAACAGATGTTTCTCTATTATAAAATTGTGTACATTTTAACCTAAAACCTTGATTCAGCCTTAAAGTACTTAAAGTATGAATTATGAATTTGACTCTTTTTGCAGGTGAGCCGTATTCCCAGGCTCTGGCTAAAGGTCTCATTTTAGTGTTCTTCTTCATTGCGGCGTCTGTTTTAGGAACGCCATGGAGACAAATCAGACAGGCATGGAGTAATGCTTCATTATGAAAGCAAGCAAGAGAATGATCTATTAAAAAAGAAAATTATCTATCAAATAGAATTTGATATTCGGTTGTAAATAGCTGTAAAGATAATTATTTTCATTTCTGGTCTGTAAAATAAAATTATGAATTATTTATTATGTTTTGAGAACTTTTGAAGGTGACGTGTATTAAATTACAAAAACTTTTGTACTTTTTTATTAAATGTTGAATACAAAATAAAAATGCATATTTTTGATATGTAAAAACAATGTTTTGATTCTTACTATATACTGTATGCAGCAGTCACTTTTTATAATGTTGTTATTATTATTATTATAGTATTAATAATTCATAATACTAATGGTAATAATTATTACATTATTGGATATTTATATTTTTTACATATATATTTTTTATATTTCTTACAGTAATATGTAACAAACACTCACTATTACTATATAGTAACTATAATATTAATAATTATATAAATACAAATAAAAAAAAGCAATATTCATATTATTGTTGTTGTTATCGTCAGATATATTGTAAAAATAATGTTTTCTTTTTCACACTACCAAATATGTAACAATAAAAATTATAATAACAGTAGTAATCATAATAACAATAATAATCATTATATTTATATTCTATATTTATATTTATTCATTTAGCAGACGCTTTTATCCAAAGCAACTTACAATTGGGAAAACAGCAAGTGATTCATCCTAAAGAGGCAGATCAACATAGGAAGTGCTCAAAAATACCATATATCAGGAGTTGTTAGATGAGTACAGGCTAGAAAGGGAAGATCAAGAAAGAGAGGAGAACAAAGTTTATTTATTATTATTATTATTATTATTGAGTCAAATAGTGTCGAAAAAGATGGGTTTTCAGCAGTCTCTTGAAAGCTGTTAAGGAGTCTGCATTCCGGATAGGGGTGGGAAGATCATTCCACTAGGCAGGAACAGTGAACGAGAATGTTCTGGAAAGTGATTTCATGCCTCTCTGCGGTGGTACAATGAGGCGTCTTTCACTAGAGGATCTCAGACTTCTGGAGGGAGTGTAGATTTGAATTAGTGAATGGAGGTAAGCAGGTGATGAGCCGGTGGCTGTCCTATATGCCAGCATCAGTGTCTTAAATTTGATGCGAGCTGTAACCGGTAGCCAGTGTGGGGATATAATATTAACAGCAACTAATTATTAGGTCCTCCGTGAGCTCCTTTGTCTTAGCTGTGACTGTCCACAAACCAACAGCAGAGAGCTTCTGTTATTCACCTGTTGAGTTGATTAAAACAGCTGTTCCCAATGAATCAGGGTAATTAGGATGCTTTAGAACAGCTCGGACTATTTGGAATGGTATAGAACTTTGGATTTTCCCATAGACTGTGACAGTTTGCAAAGGGTATGAATAATTTTGGACATGCCACTTTTTGTTCAAATGTAAATTAAAGATGAGAAATATTTTTTCCCGCAATGATGCCTCTTGTACATCGTCTTATCTTTTAGGAGAAGCCTGTGTCATTTCCGGTCAAAAAATATGGTTTACTAAAAGTAACTTTAGATCAGAATTTGCCAGGGTGTGAATAATTTCGGGCTTGACTGTATATATACGTATATATACAGTGCCCTCCACTAATATTGGCACCCTTTGTAAATATGAGCAAAGGTGGACAGGAAAATAAATCTGTATAATTTATCCTTTTGATCTTTCATTCAAAAAAATTGAAGTAAATCAATAGAACCTGGGAGGGAAATCTCATTATGAAATAAATGTTTTTCTCTAGTTCATGTTGGCCACTATTATTGGCACCCAATATTGCAACGTCTTTTTCCCAACATAACAGCTCTGAGTTTTCTCCAACAATGTCTACTGAGTTTGACGAATACCTGACAAGAGACCAGAGGCCATTCCTTTTAACAGAATCTCTCTAGATTCTCTAGAATCTTTCTCTTCCCAGCTTCAACTTGGTGCTTCTTTTCAGTTTCTATACAGGGTTCAGGTCAGGGAACTGGGACGGCCATGGTAGAAGCTTCATTCTGTGCTCAGTGACACAATTTTTGTGTTGATTTTGATGTTTGTTTTGGATCATCGTTCTGCTAGAAGATGCAACCATGGCCCATTATAAGATTTCCAACAGAGGCAGTCAGGTTCTGATTTTTTATCTGCTGGTATTTGATAGAATCCATGAAGCCATGTATCTAAACAAGATGTCCAGGACCTCCGGCAGAAAAATAGGTCCACAACATTATTTACAAATAAGTCCACAGCAGTATTTTTGACCGTGGACATGGGGTACTTTTTTATCCCTGTCTGCACCAAAACCATCTGGTGGGTTAGCTGCCAAAAAGCTCATTTTTAATTTCATCTGACCATAGAAGCCAGTCCTTTTTGAAGCTCCAATCATGTCTGACAAGTGAATATGCAGGAGTTTGTTTTTGGGTGAGCCAGGAGGATTTTTCTTAAGTTGAAACCCTCTCTTTCTGACCCCAAGACTCAACAATTCTCTGCAGTTCTTCAACTGTGATCCTTGGAGAGTCTTTGGCCACTCAAACTCTCTTCCTTATTGTGCATTAGGATGATATAGACACTCATCCTCTTCTAAGCAGATTTGTAACATCTTTAGTTAATTGGAACTTCTTAATTATTGCCCTGATGGTGGGAATGGGGATTTTCAATGTTTTAGCTTTTTTCTACAGCCACTTTCTATTTTGTGAAGCTCAACAAACATTTTCTGCACATCAGAACTACATTCTTTGGTTTTATGGATGATTAAGGGAATTTGGCTTTTGTGTTCCTCATATTTATAATCCTGTGGAACAGAAAGTCATGGCTGGAGAATTTTATACTCCTAGCCACCCTGGTGTGCTAAAATTTTTTAATATTTAATGGGAATATCCTTCAGAGATATTTTACTTTTAAAATTTCTAGGGGTGCCAATAATTGTGGCCAATGTGAACTAGAGAAAAACATTTAGTTCATAATGAGATTTGCCCCTCAGTTTCCATTGTTTAACTTAAAGGAAAGGTTAGAATTTTGTGAATTTTTCAAATGAAAGATCTAAAGGATAAGGCAGTTTTTTTTCAGTCACCTGTGCTCTTATTTACCAAGGGTGCCAATATTAGTGGAGGGCACTGTATATATACATATTTCTTCCGCTAATACATGAAATAAACTATCACATAGGGCCTATAGTAACTATAATTATGGTAATTATAATAATACCAATTTTATAGTTGCTAATAATAATATTGTATGTTAATCATATGATGGATTATGTATTAATTTCAAATGAATGGGTGTCCAGCAGCGCCTCTAGCGGTGGAGACGCAGCGCAACTGGTGGGAGGGCCGTGAAACATCACTGAGTGCTCGCAGTCTCTCACAGTCTCGGACTCTAGCTGATTTTAAACAGTTATTTCTGCTGTACTCGTGGCGACATGAGCGGAAGAGTAGGAGATCTGAGTGCGAAACAAGCCGACGCTTTGGCTCAGGTAAATCATTTTCTGTTTATCCCTCTCAAGTGTCTGTGATGGATTTATTTGCTCCGGGTTTTTGGAATTAAACACTCTCCCGATTCAGAGAGGCCACGCTGTCACAGAGCACTCGAAAACAGCCGACTCACATTCGTTCTGAATCCAGAATGAATAGACTTTTATAAGAGAACAGTGTTAGTAAATGTCTCTTTTGCTGAGTTGTGTAAATTACGTAACTACTCAAGTTTGCAGTGTTGCCAGCACCTGAATAGATGTTGCTAACGGATAACTGCATGCTTGTGCAGCTTCTTACTGTGACATTGCATAACTATTTCTCTGTTTTCTCAAGTTTCGAGAAAATGTTAAGGATATTCTACCCCAGTGTCCATCCCAGAGTGACCACTTTCTGCTCCGATGGCTGAGAGGTGAGCTACTTTATTACATTCATGATGCACAATCAACAATTACTAGGTTAAATATTAATTTCCTGCTTAAGAACTTGAATGAAAGAGAGAGAAATGACCTGTCTTATACTAATGTGTACAATATTTTTTCTTACTTTCAGAACATTTTAAGTATGTTTCATACAGTAGATATCACTATAATAACAGGCATTCATAAGCTTAATTAATGTAAAATATGTGCATGACCTATAGAATATTATCTTACAGTGTGAAATAGAAAATAATCTATTAGAATGAAACAAAATACAGAATATGTGATATTTGTAGCAGTAGCCAAAAATACATTGTATGGGTCAAAATGATCACCTTCTATGCCAAAAGTCAGTAGGATATTAAGTAAAGACCATGTTCCATGACCATATTTAGTAGGGTTTCTACTGTAAATACATCAAAACTTAATTTTGTATTAGTAATATGCATTGCTAAGAACTTGGACAACATTAAAGGCGATTTTCTCAGTATTTAGATTTTTTTGCACCCTCAGATTCTAGATTTTCAAATAGTTGTATCTCGGCAAAATATTGTTCTATTCTAATGAAACATACATCGATGGAAAGCTAATTTATTCAGCTTTCAGATGATTAGATAATTGACCCTTATGACTGGTTTTGTGGTTCGGGGTCACATAATCTTATGGAATGAAAAACTGATAGCACCTAAAAAATTTAATTGCATAGAATGTTAAAAGATAGAATCTTTTTAGAATAGAATCATGAGTTTTCAAACACAATTTCGACAAGGTTCTAGACAGAGATGATATGTCCTGTACTGACTCAGTATGAATCAGTGTAATCGGATCAATGATGTGTGTATCTCTGCAGTCAGCTTTGGCAAGGACAAGTTCAGAAAGTCCTGGAACTCACAACTCACAAGACTTGTTCTGGATAGAAATGTTCTAAATTTGTTTGTTGGTTCACTTATTTTGAATCTTTATTGGCTATTTTATTTTTGAATAGAAAACTGAAAACACACTGAAAAGAAACTAGTTTGAGGGTCTAGAGTTAACTGGAGCGTTAAATATTTAAAGTTCCTCTAAGTTTATCTTTTGTTCCTCTGTTGTACTGCTAAATGCGTAAATGTAAAGTTCTATAAACTTTTAGCTGACCCTCCAGAGTGGCGTTTGAGGACCTCGCTGGCGGCCTTACAGGTTTTGACAAAGGCTGTTTTGTGTTTCTGAATGCAGCCAGTCTTCTGCAGGGATTTCTAGGCACCAGACAGAGACTAGCATGCAGGATTACTGATGTAATTGTTTAATTAGTATGTTCGTATAAACAGTGACACCATCTAGCATGCATGATGGAAGCTCAACAATGTCATGAATCATGACCGTGCATGTGTTTCACTTAGTGATCTGGGTTGTTCATATATGTAGTCGAAAGTTTACATGCACCTTGCAGAATTTGCAAAATGTTAATTATTTTACCAAAATAAGAGGGATCATACAAAATGCGTGTTATTTTTTATTTAATACTGACCTGAATCAGATATTTCACATAGAAGATGTTTACAGTCCACAAGAGAAAATAATAGTTGAATTTATAAAAAATGACCCCATTTAAAAGTTTACATGATTTACATATCCTTGTTTGTCCTGAACAGTTAAACTGCCCGCTGTTCTTCAGAAAAATCCTTCAGCTCCCACAAATTCTTTGGTTTATCAGTATTTTTGTGTATTTGAGCCCTTTCCAACAATGACTGTATGATTTTGAGATCTTTTCGCACTGACAACTGAGGAACATGTATGTGTCTTCTGTAGCTTCTAAAGGGCAGTACTAAATGGAAAAAAATGTAATATTTAGGCAAAGTAAGAAAAATGTTCACATCTTCATTTTGTTCAAAAGTTTTCACCCCTGGCTCTTAATGCATCATGTTTCCTTCTGGAGCATCAGTGAGCATTTGAACTTTCTGTAATAGTTGCATATGAGTCCCTCAGTTGTCCTCAGTGTGAAAAGATGGATCTCAAAATCATACAGTCATTGTTGGAAAGGACTGAAATACACAAAAATGCTGAAAAACCAAAGAATTTGTGGGATCTGAAGGATTTTTTTGAACAACAGCGGGCAGTTGAACTTACGAACAACTATCACTAAAAAAAACACAGCTGTGGATCATTCAGATAACAACACAGTATTAAGAATCAAGTGTATGTAAACTTTTGAACAGGTAATTTTTTTAAATAAATTTGACTATTATTTTCTCTTGTGGACTATATGTAAACGTCTTTTATGTGAAATCTTATTCAGGTCAGTACTAAATAAATAACATGCATTTTGTAAGATCCCTCATATTTTGAGAAAATAATTAACATTTTGCAGAATCTGCAAGGTGGATGTAAACTTTTGACTTCAACTGTACCTGTATTATAATCTTTTGTGCTGCGTTAGAGTGAGTTGACACAGTGCATTTCGTTAATAAAAGCTGTAGTGTCTTGCAAGTGTTGATAAGATAAACACTCGATTGTGAAACACGTCATTGAGGTCTGCAGTGCTGTAATGTAAGTTCACTGCAGTAGCGTTGAATGCACAGGTACTGAAGTTCACACATTTACAACAAATGTCTATTTCAAGTAAATGCTCTTTTAACTTTCTCTTCACCAAAGAATACTGAAAAAATAAATGTATCACAGTTTCCACAAAAAATAGTAAGCAGCACAACTGTTTTCAGCAATTATAATGTTTGAAATGTTTCTTAAGCAGCAAATCAGCATATTAGAATGATTTCTGAAGGATTATGTGACACTAAATGATGCTGAAAATTCATCACAGGAATAAATTACATTTTACAATATATTCCAATGAAAAATAGTTATTTTTAATTATAATAATATTTCACAAAATTACAGTTACTGTATTTTTGATCAAATAAATGCAGCCTTTGTGATGACTGTAGACATTTAACTGATGTTAAATCAAGTCAAATATATTTTCACTTACACAAATAAGAAATTGAATGAAGCCTTAACCTCAAGGTGCACAACTCATCCTGCGCTATTTATGCAACAAGCATGAGCACTATCTGTTACTTTTTCGCTTTTAAGCGATTAGACTTATTGCCTTAATTGTGGACAATAAAATGGGTGAAAAAATCTCTTAGACTTACATGGAAGCCATATCTAGTGACCGGAATGCCATAGAGATATCAAGAAACTTGGGGATGAGCCAGTAAACACATAGCAACCACCCAGAACGCCCTAGCAACTGCATTAGCAACATTCTAAAAAAAAAACACACCCTGGCAATGATTCAAATCATTGTAATATAGTGGCAGTGATTTTTTTCTGCACAAGCAAATTCACATTTTCTTCAGATATTATATAAATGAATAAAATGAATGTCTAAAGAACAGATTTTTAAAAAAGTCTCTTTTGCTCATCAAGCCTTCATTTATATCCAAAGTACAGCAACATTTTGCATTTTTTTACTATTTAAAATAACTTTTCTATTCGAATATATTTTAAAATATATTTATTCTTGTGATTTGTTGCTCAATAAACATTTATTATCATTGTGATGTTGTAAACAGCTGAGTAGAGTTTTGTCAGGTTTCTTTAATGAATAGAAAGTTCAGAAGAACAGCATTTATCTAAAATAAAACCGAAGACTGGAGTAATGATGCTGAAAATTTAGCTTTGATCACAGGAATAAATTACATTTTAAAAGCAGTTATTTTAAATGGTAATACTGTTTCAACATTTTACTGTTTATGCTGTACTTTGGATCAAATAAATGCTAGCTTGGTGAGCAAAACAGAGTCCTTACTGTTCAAAACTGTTTGACTGGTAGTGCATTTAAGAGGAGAAGGCACTGTGTCTACCGTTAAAAGTCTTTGCAAGAAAGCGATTGACATATCCGTTTCACAAAACACTTGAGTGCTTTTATCAGTTGTGTCACATAATCTTCTTTATGAGTATTAAATACTTACGTATGACTCCATGTCTGACTAATTCTGGGTCAGTTGTGTCTCTAGGCCAGTCAGGCACAGACAAGTGTGAGTAGATGACAATAAAACTAATCCACTTTACATGACTGTGGAAATGAAATTGGGTTGGGTTGAATTTGTAATGAATATATTTTGTGGTAATGCCTGATTGAAGATAGGCTTTTCCCTCCAAAGTAAGCCTATCTACAATACATGGGAACATGTTCAAGGTTAGCATACTGTGGCCTAACTTGTCTGCTCATGGGCCTGAACGTTTGCAGAGTTTCCTTCTTTTTAGCTGAACAGTTAATCTGTTACCAGACAGTACGTTTCTGTGGCACATGCCTTCCTGTTTTGTGCAGGTTATCTTGACCGAGTTAAGACACAAAGCGTGTCTTGTGGAGTAAGGATGTAGAGTAAAGTCACGTGCACAGCATGTTTGCTCTTTATACTGTTAGTGTGCCAGTTTATTAAAGGTTGTATCAGCGATTTCTAGCCTGAAACATAAAGTGTCAAATTCAGCTGACCTTTCATCACGATCCGCTCGCTGCCTGCCCCATAAATTGTCTGTGAAAAAAACGCGTCTCTCTGGTCAGCCTAGGGTCCGAGATATGCCAAAAAAACAATCGGCACTACCAACCTTTCCACAGATAAACAATCAGATTGGTTGGAACACTGTTTGTTTATCTGTGGAAAGGTTGGTAGTGCCGATTGTTTTTTTGGCATATCTCGGACCCTAGGCTGACCAGAGAGACGCGGTTTTTTCACAGACAATTTATGGGGCAGGCAGCGAGCGGATCGTGAAGAAAGGTCAGCTGAAATTGACACTTTATGTTTTAGGCTAGAAATCGCTGATACAACCTTTAAAGGATTTTGTCTGTGTATTAGCCTTGTGGTTAAAGATAAGATCTAGAAACTGAGGGTTTGCATTTCAAACCCAGCAAGACACTCCAGCTTCCTGTAATAGATTAGTTATAATGTATTTTCTTCACTAATTATTTTTGCTACATGCCTTTCTTGTTTTACAGCCAGAAATTTCAATCTACAGAAATCCGAGGCCATGCTGCGCAAGGTATCACACAAACATACTATTTCGAGTTTTTTCACGACTATTCAAAATTGGGATCAGTAAGATTTTGTTTTGAAAAAAAGATTGCTCACCAAGGCTGAAAAAGTGTGAAAACTGTGAAAGTGAGATTTTTTTGATGAGTCAAACGTTCAAAAGAATAGCATTTGTTTGAAATAGAAATCTTTTGTGACATTATAAATGTTTTACTGTCACTTCTGATCAGTTGAATGCATCATTGCTGAATAAATATATTTTAATAAATACATATATTGTGTATATATATATTTATTTTAAAAACCTTACTGACCCCATACTTTTGAATGGTAGGATACAGAAGGAACATACAAAAAGCATGTTATTTTTTATTTAGTACTGACCTGAATGAGATATTTCACATAAAAGATGTTTACATATAGTCCACAAGAGAAAATAGTTGAATTTATAAAAGTGACCCTGTTCAAAAGTTTACATGCACTTGATTCTTAATACTGTTTTGTATCTGAATGATCCACAGCTGTTTTTTTTTTTTTTTTTTTTTTTTTTTGTTTAGTGATAGTTAATGAGTTTCTTGTTTGTCCTGAACAGTTAAACTGCCCACTGTTCTTCAGAAAAATCCTTCAGGTCAGAAACTTTTTTTGGTTTTTCAACATTTTTGTGCATTTGAACTCTTTCCAACAATGACTGTATGATGTTGAGATCCACCTTTTCAACCTGAGGACAACTGAGGGACTCATATGCAACTATTACAGACCCTCTCAGATGCTCCAGAAAGAAACACAATGCATTTAAAGCAAGGGGTGCAAACTGCTGAACAAAATTTAAAGATCAGAGTAAATTTAACTTATTTTATCTTCTAGGAAACATCTAAGTATCTTCTGTAGCTTCTGAAGGGCAGTACTTAATGAAATAAGAGAAATGTACACATCTTCGTTCTGTTTAAAAGTTTTCACCCCTGGCTCTTAATGCATCGTGTTTCCTTCTGAAGCATCGGTGAGCATTTGAACTTTCTGTAATAGTTGCATATGAGTCCCTCAGTTGTCCTCAGTGTGAAAAGATGGATCTCAAAATCATAGTTATTGTTGGAAAGAGTTCAAATACACAGAAATGCTGAAAAACCCAAGAATTTGAGGAACCTGAATTAATTCAGTGCATAAACAAACTCTTGGTATCACTAGTTCTGTAATTTAAACTTCTGTTTACACAGTCCTGAATAATGCGGTGTGTAAATTTTTTAACCTTTGGGCACAGACTGTTTTAAACTATACTGAAAGAATAGCATTTCTGTAAATCTCTGGATTTATGCAGTGTGATGAATTTGGGTGTGAATGACCTTCACAATACCAGGCTTTATGTCAGCGTTTGGTGTACGCTACCTAAAGGCTTTTAACAGCATGTTGAAAAGCACTATGTAATATGATCTAACTGATATTACACCTGGTGTGATTGGATTCCAAAAGGAGGATCACTGGTTTTGTAACTATGCTTGTCACTCACAGCATCAGTTTATTGCTGCATGTTGATGAAGCTCAAAATACAACAATACAATTTTAATGTTGTTTAAAAGTCAGTAGAAATATCATTACAATAATTTTTTTTTAAATGTAATTTATTCCAGTGATGCAAGGATTAATATTCAGCATCATTACTCCAGTCTTCAGTGTCACATGATCCTTCAGCAATCATTCTAACATGCTGATTTGCTGCTCAAGAAACATTTATGATGTAATAAACCTGAAAATAAGAGACTTGAAAACATAAAAAAAACTTTAATTATTGCAAACTTGACAGGCAATGTATTTTTTCTAGGCTTGCAGTAATAAGATTAATTCTTAATAATAACAAAAGTATTAATGCAGCATATTTCAATAGAATGTGGTGCAGACAGACAGCAGTTGTGCAGTGAAGTGTGCTTTTCAGGTTTTAATTCAGGAGTCGATGAGTCACATCACTGCCTAATCACAGCTTATGGGCAATACTGTGCTATTGGGTGTTCAAAGTGCTGTTTGCTTTCCCTTTGTGTGAGTGATGCTCGTGCAGTTCATGGGTCTTTTATTACAGACCTTTTGCTCGGCATCTTGTTGTATCTCTGAACTCTGTTACCAGTATCCATTGAACCTCAGTTCAAAGCACAGTCTAATATGCAGAGTCATGGTGGCAAATTATGTTCAGGCAAAACTGATAAAGCTGTCAAACCTCGCTGTGGTGATGGTTCTGAATCCTGATCATGTGAATACAGTTGTAGAGCACAAAGACAGGCATGTTTTTAATCATGTGTTATTTTTCATGTGCAGCATGTGGAATTTCGGAAACACATGAAAGTTGACACCATCACTACGGAGTGGCAGGTGCCAGAGGTATGACACACTTGTTTAATGATAAAAGAATCCTCATTTTACAGCATTTTTTTAAGTAAGTAAGTAAGTGGTTATTTAAAGGTTGTATCAGCGATTTCTAGCCTAAAACATAAAGTGTCAATTTCAGCTGACCTTTCTTCACGATCCACTCGCTGACTGTCCCATAAATTGTCTGTGAAAAAAACGCGTCTCTCTGGTCAGCCTAGGGTCCGAGATATGCCAAAAAAAAACAATCGGCGCTATCAACACACCACAGATAACAAAACAGTGTTCCAACCAATCAGCGTCAGGGGTTTGGTGTTGTAGACTTTCCTACTGGTGCTGGGATGTGAGGGAGGCGGAGCGAAAGTCCACAACACCAAATCCCTGACGCTGATTGGTTGGAACACTGTTTGTTTTTGTGTGGAAAGGTTGGTAGTGCCGATTGTTTTTTTGGCATATCTCGGACCCTAGGCTGACCAGAGAGACGCGTTTTTTTCACAGACAATTTATGGGGCAGGCAGCGAGCGAATCGTGATGAAAGGTCAGCTGAATTTGACACTTTATTTTTTAGGCTAGAAATCGCTGATACAACCTTTAAGTAAGTGCCTATAACTTTTAACAGTACTGTAGTTTGTAGGTAGGTTTCTTGAAGCATCTTGGAGACGTTGCCACAGTTCTTCTGGGTTTAGTCTGTCTCAGTTTGTTGTGTTTCTTCATGTGATTCCATACAGACTGGATGATAATGAGATCAGATCTCTGTGTGGAGCACTGGCTGTTGTCAGACTCCTTGTGCAAACAAAAATCTGACTGGATAATTACAATTCATGGCAAAATAAATGTTTGCAAATGTAAACTGATATTTCCTAGTGACACTCTACAGCAAAAAAATAGAAATAACTAACTTAAAACTATTGTTTAGCTGGTGAAAATACTAGTGGCCTAAGACTTTTGCACAGTATGTTTGATATTTACATTACTTTTCAAACTCTTAAAATGACCCATTTTAAGAGTTTTAGTATTTACTCTTGATTTTTATGTTTGTGCTCAGGTAATAGAGAAGTATCTGTCTGGTGGCATGTGTGGCCATGACCGTGAAGGAAGCCCGGTCTGGTATGACGTCGTTGGACCTATGGACCCTAAGGGTCTGATGCATTCAGCGTCCAAGCAGGACTTAGTCAAGTCTAAAGTCAGAGACATTGAGATCCTGCAGAAAGAGTGCGACTTACAGAGCGAACGGGTAGGTGTGCGACTGTGAAAAGTGGTGAGGAGTGGAATAGTTTTGGTAGTGAACATAAATAGCATAGAGAGATAATTTTTGCCCCCATCTATTATTTTTACAATCACCATGTCTCTGCAATTACAAAAATAAAATTGAAAAATAGGCATTTAAGCACATATGCAAAAATACATTATATAGCAAGCCTTTTTTTTGCAAATACATGTAATTTTCAATGGAAATGTTTTGTGTTTTGTAACTTTTATAACAGTCATACTGCCAGATGTGGTCTGATCTCCTTAAAACTTAAAACTGTCGCATGCGCTCACCAGGTTTCGTGAAGTTTTGAGTTTTCCTTTAGGCTTTATAGAATTTGGGGTAAATTCAGACAGGCCCCTTTTCAAAATGACCTTGTTACAGATTAAGGGTAAATTGTAATTTTTTTTTTTTTGTTAATTATTGACCTAGAGAGTCTGTAGAATTGTACTGCAGTGTTTTTTTTTTTTCCAAATTGAAAACCTAGGACTAGTTCACAAAAGTAGATTTTTTACATCATCTTAATCATTTAACAAACAATTCAATTGACAGCAGTGGTTCTAGAGGAAAAGTGGTCCAGAATGAAGAGTTCTGTCACATGATACAAATATTGCATATATGTGTGAAAAACTGCATTGCACAATTGTTTATGCCCTTGAAAAATGCAATATCTCCCCCTAGTGTCCAATTTCTTTCAAATTTATCACAGACCTCAGGGACCATGAGTCAAACAGGCCCACCTAGTTTCATTCCAATTGGCCTCAGTTAACCTAGTCTGATAGGTGTTAGAACTTCATCGGCCAATGATGGTCGTGTTTTTTTGAGATACGCAAATGTCCTTATGGATACTTGTGGCACTTTGGACCGAGACCAAGCGCTGTTCATGTTAATAGGACAGATGCTTGTGTAGGTTTAGGTTGTGTAGGTTTTTTCCTTCATATAGCACCACCAAGTTGCCAAGCTCAGATTGAACTCTTACATATTCTGTCTTTAATTACTCACCCTCATGTTGTTCCAAACCTACAAGACCTGTAACGTCTTCAGAAGACAAATTAAGATTTTTCTGATGAAATCTGCAAGCTTTCTCACACTGCATAGACGGCAACGCAAGTCACACGTTCAAGAACCAGAAAGGTAGTAAGGACATCATTAAAATAGTAAGAAAACTCTCTGGCTTTCATCCAAAATATCTTAATTTGTGTTCAAAGATGAAGCGAGGTCTTACGGGTTTGGAATGACAAGAGGGTAAGTAATTAATAACAGAATTTTCATTCATGCCTGAACTAAACATATAAATTTACTTGTATGCCATGTGACCATTAACCAACATCAGAGGACTGTGAATACGAAAATGTGTTGCTAAATTATAGAAACATTAACCTAAATTTTGATTCAAATAAATATGTTATGTCTAAAGGGGAACAAAACTTGTGTAGTTTGTTCTAGACCTGAGATGAACTGCTTTTTTCGAAGAACTGAGGGTTTAATGAATCATATCATGGTTTCAGTGCATATTTAATAGTTTATGTCTGTCTGGTTTCTATTTCTTCCCTCCCAGCTGGGTAGAAACATTGAGTCCATTACTATGGTCTACGACTGTGAAGGTCTTGGAATGAAACACTTATACAAGCCTGCAATAGAGACTTATGGAGAGGTCTGTTTTTTTTTCTTAATTTAGATCTTGATTATTATTATATTGTTTGGCTCTTTCACTTGCATTAGACTTATATTTATGTATTTAATTTTCCTTGATAGGTTCTCACTATGTTTGAAGATAACTATCCAGAGGGCCTCAAAAGGTTATTGGTCATTAAAGGTCAGTAGTATTTTTCTAACTTTGGCGTATTAGCACATCTTAGTAAGCAATACATATTGCGCATGTCACTATGGTATACCGCTTTTGAAATCTGAATCTCAAGACTGCTTCTGTTGCAGCACCCAAGCTGTTTCCTGTGGCTTACAATCTGGTGAAACATTTTCTGAGTGAGGACACTCGCCGTAAGGTCGTCGTACTTGGATGTAAGGGAACACGCATATCACACATACCCATTTTCAAAGAAATTCCCATCATTCAGCTGTATCTAAATGCATTTCATGGGAAGTTTAGCAAATATCTTTGGGTGATGGATTCGCTGGGGTGTTTCCTAAAGGAATATTCTGAGTTTTTCCATCTTGATTGCCTGCGTACTGTATGTTTGACATCCTGTGACCACAGACTAATTTTAAGTCATCCTTTGGTGCATATAAACAAACAAGACATGTGTTTACAGTAAATTACTAGCTACAGCTACTGCTGTTAAAAACTAACTTGCTAATTCTCCAATTGAATTGTTTTCTGTAAGTGTGTTTCCTATGTTTGTTTATAACTGCTGACAGTCGAAATACTCAGCAGAAGTACCCACAGCTGCCATCCAGATGTTTTGGCATAAATCAAATGAATTTTATCATTAAGTGAAGTGTGACGAAGCTTCTATGTCTGTCTCCTCAGCAAACTGGCAAGAGCTTTTACAGAAATACATCGATCCTGAGGAGCTCCCAGCATACTATGGAGGCAAAATGACTGACCCTGACGGTGACCCCAGATGTAGGACCAGGGTGAGTAAGAAACAAAGCTCACGTATCACACTAATGTTGGCTAAGTGACAATGAACTGCTAATGAGGTAATGTTTAGCTGTAACTAAACTTTTTAAGATGAAATGGCACATAAGATATTTAGGAAGTTGCGACAGCCACTTGAGAATTAGTCAGCAGTTTCCTTATGAACCTTGAGGTTTAACCATGTGCAAAACCAACTTTATTGACTGACATAGAGTGTTGTCTATCTGATGCTTTACTCTGAAATCAGCAGTGAAGCACAGGAGGATTCTTCATTTTAGAAATTTAAAGAATTTCTTTTTCAAGTTTGTTGATTGAGCTGTGCTTACATTTGTGCTGAACTTAGCCAAAATTAGTAAAATACTAAGAGGTTTCCGAGAATGTCTTTGAAATTAAGATCATTTTTCTTATCCTGTTGTTTATATGTGACCCTGGACCACAAAACCAGTCTTAAGTATCACAGGAATATTTGTAATAATAGCCAACAAAACATTATATGGGTAAAAATTGTAGTTTTTTCTTTTTATGCCAAAAAAAAGTAAAGATCACGTTCCATGTAGATATTTTGTAAATTTCCTACCATAAATATAGCAAAACTTAATTTATGGTTACTAATAAGCATTGCTAAGAACTTCATTTTTTGCACCCTTAAATTCCAGATTTTCAAATGGTTGTATCGGCCAAATCCTGTCCTAACCAACCATGCATCAATGGAAAGCTTTTTTTATTCAGCTTTCATACGATATATAAATCTATATTTTTGTGGTCTAGGGTCACATAAGTAGCTTTTGTTGGTTTGAACATAAATCTGTTTAGAACAATTTGTGAGGATTATTTTTGATTAATACATTAAAAAAGTAGGAAGAGAACTATTAATATTAGTTTAGTCTCTCTACAGTTTTGCATTTCGAGTTCATTTGTTTTACTTTATATGGAAGCTTTTTTCCTCCACAGAAAAAACAATAAAAAAAGCTAAATGTGACTTTTTAATCTCACAGTTCAGACTTTTTTTCCTTTTCTTACTATATTTGTCAGAATTATGAGTTTGCATGAAAAATTAATCTTGCAGTTTTTACTTTTTTCTCAGAATTGTGATTTTATATCTTGCTATTCTGTGTTAATATATTTCAATTATGAGTTTATATCTCACAAATTCTTTTTATGTAAGATATAAGTTCAGAATTTCAAGAAAAATGTCTAAATTGTGAGATAAAAAGTCACAATTACCTTTTATCACCCCATAGCGGAAACAAGCTTCCATAGTTTAAACTAAAGTATGTTTAGATATTTATATAAATAACACTTAATTATCACCTTTATTGCTAAATAATTCATGGTTTAATTTACAATTAAAATCATAATTGTATGAGCAAATCAAATAGTAGAGATATAGTTAGAGTATCAAAGAAAAATACGTTGACCATTGCGTGTACAAAAAAGGGTTTTCCTCAGTGGAAAATCTACCATCAGCAGTTTAGCAGTTTTTTCTTATCGCAACTCTGGATCTTCATGTGGACACACAGTCATGCGGTAAACCACTAAAATGTAAATATGAGGAACAAGATCATGTTTTTAGACAATTGGCATAACAGAAACTTTTACTGGCTTGTATATGATGAAGATCATTATATGCTACAAATACAGTCAAACCAAAATTTATTCAGACAACCTTTAACATTTCCCACATTATCACAGTTGATTCTCTATAGTTTAGAAAATGGTGATGAGATATGACAAGAACTCAGAGTTAAACTGTGTCAAAACAAATTCATCTTTATATCAGATAACTTTGAAAGAAAGGCATGTAATGGATGAAATCAACCAAAAAGCAAGCTTACCAAGCAATGCTTAGTTTTATTCTGTCAAAGTGTCTAAATAATATTTGGTCCCAAATTTTCATAAATTTTACTGGTAGTCCACTGTATAAAGATTTTTTGGGCATAATATGTCACAGTTTCCTATATTTGCCTTTGATATGCTCACTTACATAAATGAACTATAGCGTCCTGCATCCACTAGTAAAAAATATCAAAAATCTAAATCTAATCTTTAGGAAGTAATGCAACAGGCAGTTTTATAGCCATATAGCCAACATTTATTTTGGACTGTTTGTATGCTGTTTGTTTCTTGCTTACCTAGTGTCACAGAAAAATGTTTTATGGTCAGAAGCATAGGAGTTTGATTCAGATTTTATTATTGATTTTGTATTATTTAATAGTAAAAACATCCAACAGTGCTGTGTTCAGCTCACAAAAGTGTCAGACTAAAAGTTAGAAGAGCCAACATTAGTGTTTGTCCCTCCCTGCTCTGTGTTGCTCAGTTTATTGTTTTGAATTTGCATATTCACCTATTTAGTTCAAACCTATATGAGCTTCCTGCTTATCCTAGTATCAGTAACACCAGGAAATATAGTATAGCAACATAGTCCATCTGTTGCCTCTAACAGCCTCCTTATAGATGCATTTTAGTGTTCATTAGTGTCTCAAAGCAACTGAGGGTGGAATAGCTGTCAAATGGTTATTTATCTATATCAGTTTATGATTACAAAACATTATGAATTTCTTTATGATACACTGTGGTGTAATCTGGAGGAGAGCCCGTTGGATTGCTCCACTGGCTGTTGCATAGGCTGATTACTCAGTTGATCATCTGGCAAGGTTGCAGCTTTGTAACACATGACTTGACTAATCTTCCCCTCCAATCTGTCTGTGTTGTGGATATGATTCTGTTTGTGATAAATCCTGAATGTGAAGGGGAAAGGGCTGTTATGGCAGCAGCACTGGCACTTGAAAAGCACTTGTCAAACTTTAATTCATTCATTTTTATTTGTAGGTTCCTTTCATGACACTTAAGGTCAACTACAATCTACAAAATATGACGAATATGAAATAGTTCACCCAAAAATGAAAATTTCAGAACAGATTTGGAGAAATGTAGCATTACGTCACTTGTTCACAATGGAATGGTGCATCATAATGCACACAACTCCAGTCTGTCAATAGGTCTTGTGAAGAGAAAAGCTGCATGTTTGTGAGAAACCAATCCATCATTAAGATGTTTTTAACTTCAAACTATTGCTAGCTAATATATCATATTATTATACTTGTACAATTGAGGTAAAAAGTTTACACCCCCCTTTCATAATCTGCAAAATGTTTATTATGCTATTGTTTATTTAGTACTGACATGAATACGTTATTTCACATAAAATATGTTTACATATAGTCCAAAAAAGAAAATAATATTTGAATTTATAAAAATGACCATGTTTAAAAGTTTACATACACTTGATTCTTAATACTGTGTTGTTACCTGAATGATCCACAGCTGTGATTTTTGTTTAGTGATAAACAATAGTTGAAAGTTGAGTTCATGAGTCATTTGTTTGTCCTGAACAGTTAAAGTGCCTGCTGTTCTTCAGAAAAATGTGCCAGAAGGAAACACAATGCATTAAGAGTCGGGGAGAAAACTTTTGAAAATAATGAAGATGTGTACATTTTGCCTAAAAATCGGATTTTTTCATTTAGTTCTGCCCTTCAGAAGCTACAGACGATACTTAAATGTTTCCCAGAAGACAAAATAAGTTAAATTTACCGTTCTTTAAATTAAAAAAGTTTTCACCCCCTGGCTTTTAATGCATGTTGTTTTTTTTTTCTGAAGCATCATTTGAACCTTCTGTAATAGTTGCATATGAGACCCTCAGTTGTCCTCAGTGTGAAAAAATGGATCTCAAAGTCATGCAGTCAGTTTTGGAAAGAGTTCAAATACACAAAAATGCTGACCACCAAAGAATTTGTGGGATTTTTCTGAAGAACAGCAGGCAGTTTAACTTCAGGACAAACAAGGGACTCATTAACAACTATCACCAAAAAAAAAAAAACAGCTGTGGATCATTCAGTTAAGAATACACTGTAGGGATGTAACGGTATTGTAAATACCGTCGTACCGCAATAGCAAATTTTTTCGATACTACCGTGGTCGCATGACTCGATAAAACCATAGTTCTTCTAAGAAAAGTTTGCTCAGGCGAATGGAGCGAACGGGAGGTAGCGGGAACTACAATTCCCATCAGTCCAGGTGTGGCCGTCATCCTTTGCGGTCTGTTGCCCGCCCCCCTTGAACGTCAAGTTCATTTGATTTTCGATATAGCGCCAGATCACAATAGAAGTCATTTAAGGTTATCTTTCCTATAGAACAGGTCTATACATTGTTCTTTTATTAAACAAACTAAATTGCCTTATGTTATTTATCTTATTTACACGAAGGCATGTCATTTCTGTCTCTACACTGTCACGCGTTTACAATGTCTCCTCCGCGAAAACACGGACTGGATCGCGGACTCCATTCATAAAAACGGAATTTACTATAGAGCGAAATGCCACGGAATTTGTCGATTATTGGATTAATAAATCAAAAGTTGGTCTGTCACTTAATTCAAATCGCGATATGGACTAGTGTCTGTGAAAACTGAAATGGAGAAAGACCGTTTTAATATGAATCCTGCATGTTCCGTTTGCCTCTGTGTGTATGAATACACGTTTTTTTTTTACTACACTCATACTGAAGCACGCGTGACGCTCACGCTTATTTTTTGCCTTTGCATCTCACATGAACAGATAACTCAGTCTCCAAAGCTGCTGTGAGTGTCACTTTTACCGTTTCATTTGAGAAAACTATCATATCATACTACGGTATACACACAGAAACTTTCCGGCAACCTGTCCAAATAAAAGTACGGTTTAACATGTAACAGAACAATATTAGTCTTGTATTACTTTTGTACAGTATAATGTAGGTGTGCATATATTCCTATTTAAATAATTTACATAAAACAATATGATAAAAAATAAATATTACAACAAGATTAACCACTTAATTGTAGAACAAAAATACTACAATTATTATTTAAACGTTTTAAACTGAATATAATTTTTCTTCCATGTATTGATTTTAACAGTAAACCTCTGTTTGTTTGCCAAAAATTAAAAGGGTTCATTTTTCATTTGATTAAAAATAAATGTTTATTCTTTCATTTGATTATCAGAAAAATAAAAACACACAAGAAAAAAAAAAAGCAAAAGATTGTGGAGCCCTATTGTTCAAAATGTTAAAACAGAGTTTTGGACTTATTTTTCCACTGAAATGAATGTTTTCGTTACTACACAAAGTAGGCTAAAGTACTGCGAAAAAAAGTAACGTGGTTACATGGTTTAATAATTTTTTGTTATTAAAATTGAAAAATTGAAGTTCCTGTTTAAAAGTTTACAGATAGATGGCTAATTCGTATGCCATTGATATGTTCAGTGTTCATGTAAACTGTTTAATAAACACTTCTGGCACTTTTTTCGAGTCTCTTCATTAGTTTTGTTTTTCCTGTAAATGATTCAATAAATACCGTACCGTGTCATTCATACCGAGGTATTACCGTACCGTGAAGTTTTGATACCGTTACATCCCTAGAATACAGTATTAAGACCCAAGGGGATCAAGGTCATTTTTATAAGTTCAACTATTATTTTCTCTTGTGGACTACATGTAAACATCTTTTATGTGAAATATCTTATTCAGGTCAGTACTAAATAAAAAATAACATGCATTTTGTAAGATCCCTCTTATTTTGGTCAAATAATTAAGATTTTGCAGATTCTGAAAGGGGGATGTAAACTTTTGACCTCAACTGTGTCTATAATATTGCTTCAGGTTAAGTAAACTTTTCATTTGTTAAAACTATTCCTTTTAGACAATTAAGCTTTGTCCAATCTTCTCTATTATTTATTTTTTGTGTGTACATGTAACAAGTGCCACAAAAATGACAAGTTTCAATCTAAAATCTACATTTCTGTTTCCAAAAATATTCTTTTGCTAGTGCACATGCAGGATTTGAAACACGAATCACATCTACAGTTCTGAACTGAGGCGTTTTGTGTCTCTATGTAGATACACAGGTAAAGCAGCTGCCCCCTTCAGGACTGGAAGTGCTAATAAAAGACCTCAGAAGACTTTGTGAACACTCAAAATGGACTGATGTTTAGTTATTTAGTTAGAAATATTTATTAACTGTAATCCTTGGAGTCTTTGTTGGACTGTGATATTGCACAAGTCAAAATGTTTGTTTTCTGTGTTTAAGGCTAGAGAGCTGAAGATAGTAGTTTATTTTGCTTTAAGAGGGTTAGAGTGCTTGTTTTCCCACTGGTGTGACATACTGATGGCAATTTCCTTGCCTATTAAACCTGTAATTAACCTTAAAGAAAACCAGAGCACTTCCTTCATGGGAAAATCACTAAAGGGGGACGGATGCAAGTACACAAGAAGGATCTGTTCGTACTAATGAGCATAGATAGAGTCACTGCATGTTTGAATGAGATGTCGAGACTTACGCAAATCACAGAACAACAGGCTTCTATTGGAATGTCTTTACACAAGAATGTTTTATGGAGTGAAAATTAAGATGTGGCTTAATTTCAATTCACATGCTTTTACTACACATTACAAAAATATGTGCTTTTGAGTATGTACCAACTACTCTTTTTTTTTTTTATTATGTGACACATTTCTGGATGAAATGGAATAATATAACAGGAACAAAAATTAAGATGAAACTAGATTTTATCCATCTTCAATTGTATTACATTACTGTTCAATATTTTGGGGTTATATATTTATATATATATTTATTGATCAAAAAGCATTTCTACTTAATGGAGATCATGAAACTTGCACAATTTAACAGCAATTTATTATAGCAAAAATTTAAATTTTATGGCCCTATATATATATATATATATATATATATATATATGTATGTGTGTGTGTGACCCTGGACCACAAAACCAGTCTTAAGTCGCTGGGGTATATTTGTAGCAATAGCCAAAAATACATTGCATGGGTCAAAATTTTTTATTTTTATTTTATGCCAAAAATCATTAGCAAATTAAGTAAATATCATGTCTATGAAGATTTTTTGTAAAATTCCTACTGTAAATATATCAAAATGTAATTTTTGATTAGTAATATGCATTGTTAAGAACCTAATTTGGAGAACTTTAAAGGTGATTTTTTTCAGTATTTAGATTTTTTGCATTTATATATATATATATATATATATATGTATATATGTATGTATATATAATTATAATTATTATTATTATTATATTTATTTATTTTTTCTAAGAAAATTTAGTTTTCTATAAATGTTTTGGATTCTATTTTATTGGTTTCATTACATTTAATTAATCAAAAGCATCTCTAAATAATTAATGGTATGTTAAAGTTGTTAAAGTACATTTTTTCTGGTTAATAATTTCTGGTAAATATTCTTAGAACTATTATTACATTAAGTAATATTTTAGATTTTTTGAGGCTTGATATTGACACACACTAGTTCATATAGCATTTTAATCTAAGTGTACTGACCTACTTTTGATTTTAATAATCCAAAATTTGGCAGATTCCGTGACATTCCATGTTATACATTCCATTCCATTTTTATGACTGGATTCTGCGATTCTGTCCATGTTTTCCGCATTGCTGAAATCATAGGGCTCTATATTATATGTGACCCTGGACCACAAAACCAGTCATAAGTGTAAATTTGTGGAAATTGAGATTCTTACGTCATCTGAAAGCTGAGTGAATAAGCTTTCCGTTGATATATTGTTTGTTAAAATAGGACAGTGTTTGTCTGAGATACAACTATTTGAAAACCTGGAATCTGAGGGTGCAAAAAAATCTAAATATTGAGAAAATCGCCTTTAAAGTTGTCCAAATGAAGTTCTTAGCAATGCATATTACTAATCAAAAATCAAGTTTTTATATATTTATGGTAGAAACTTTACAAAATATCTTTATGGAACATGATCTTTACTTAATATGCTAATGATTTTTGGCATAAAAGAAAAATCGATAATTTTGACGCATACATTGTATTTTTGGCTATTGCTACAAAAATACCCGTGCTACTTAAGACCATCCATGCACCTTTTGTATAGTATAGTAAGATATTATTTGGAATGCACTAACAGTATGTGAATTGGGATTTAATATATGTTGAGTCATATGCAAAATGAACTTTTGTCTGTGATTGTGAGTGTCTGCATTTGTGTACATGTATGAAAATGTATATGAAAGTGCACCGTTTTGAGTGACATACCTTTTCTCAACCATCATCTTTATATGTGAGTCTGTGACTCCAGACAACGTGACCTTAACTCTTTATAAAGTGTCTGATGTTCATGCTGTGAAGTTGTTTTCTTATCATATTCAGTGACAGTTTAGATTGTTAATTCTGTTATTTATATTCTATATTTTGAGTTCTTGAAAACAGTTAAACATGAGCACACACTGTAATCTTCCAACATTTTCTCTTCAAGCTTCAAAGTAGAATACTCCACCTATATGTAGGAAAATGAATCTCAAACAGTGCATGTAAAGGTCATTTGTTGTTCCTTATTACAAGCCACTTTGATTTGGGCTGCTTTCCTGTCTGTTTTTTACCTTCTGTTTCCTGTTTCCCATAAAGTGCTTTACTAATGTTAAAATGTCAGGCTTTTATCTTTTTGCACTCATGATGCTTTTGTAAGTTTCATCCTCCTTTGTTTTTTCCATTTTCAATTCTCATTATTTCCAGCTCATCTCAGCCAAGCACATTAAATAAAGGTTTTGGTTTTTCTCAGATCACCTTTGGATCAGAGATTCCCAAGACCTACTATGTTCGAGACTCCATCAAAGTGGACTATGATCAGTCTGTGAATATTGGCCGTGGCTCAACTCATCAGGTGGAATATGAGCTGCTTGCACCAAACTGTGCACTGAGGTGAGCAAATCTGAGGAAACACAAAAACGCTTTGATCATGACATCAATTGTGCTGTAAAGTTTAAACAATTTCTTTTAGGAAAACCATGCATAACTGTTCTAGCTAATCAGACTACCAAACCCTTTGAGACAAACTAGCTTACCAGCAACATTCTCAGCGTGGGATGTGCATTTGGGTTTACTGACATTGGGTTTGTTGACATGCCTTTGAAAGCCGTGGGTTTGGATGCGAGCGTGTGGTTTCATTTAATCGCATTGACAAAACATTAAAAACACTTTCAAGATCCATTTCCATAAATTAGACCTAATGTAAACATTATTATTTCTGAAATACGTTTCATGCTCACCAAGACTGCATTTAAGCACAAACTGTAAAAATGGTAATATTGTGAAATATTATTACAATGTAGTAATACAGCTGTTTTCTATTTTAATTGTTGTTTAATTTTAGAATGTAATCTACTCCTGGAGTGGCAAGGCTGAATTTTCAGCATCATTACTTGTCTTCAGTGTCACATGATCCTTCAGAAATCATTATAATATGCTGATTTGATTTTTAAGAAACATTATTATGAATTTAGAAAACAGTTCTGCTGCTGCTCTTTTTTTTTTTTTTTTTTTTTTTTTTTAGATTTTTAGCTGAAATAATTTATTAGGTATTTAAAAAAAAATGTAAACAGTAGTGTATTTAAAATAATTAATTACTGTTTAAACGCTGAATAGAATTTTGGGGAAAAATACCAATTTGCATGTGATTAACTGAATAAATTCTTTACAAGTAAAATGTAATTAATAAATTAATAAAATGGCAGTTAAATATAAATTATTGATAATTGGAATATTAATTAAATCTTAAATGTTTTTAAGTTCTCTTATGCTCACCAAGGTTGCATTTATTTGATCAAAAATACTGAAAAAAAACTGTAATATTGCAAAATGTTATTACAATATAAAATAATGGTTTCTATTTTAATATACTTTAAAGTATAATTTATTCCTGTGATGCAAAGCTGAATTTTCATCAGTCATTACTCCAGTCCTAAGTGTCACATGATCTTTCATAAATCATTTTAATATGCTGATTTATTATTAGAATGATCTATGTTGGCAACAGTTGTGCTGCCAAATATTTTTTTGGAACTTGTGATACTTTTCAGGATTCTTTTTTAAATAAAATGTATAATATATATATATATATATATATATATATATATATATATATAGGTCTTTGCTATCCCTTTTTTTTTTTCAATTTAACACACCCTCTGATGAATAAAAGTATTAATTTTCTTGTACACAAAAATGTACTGGCCCCAAACTTTTGAACGGTAGTGTGTATTGTTAGCATTTATTTTAAATACTGAAGGATTGTGTGACACTATAGACTCAAGTACTGAAAATTGAGACTCAAGACTATCATGATACTGAAAATTCAGCTTTGCATCACAGGAATAATAACTTACATTTTTTTTAATGTATATTAAAATAGAAAAAACACTATTTTACATAATATTAATATTTTACAATAATAATACATAAAAATATTTTTTTGTATTTTGGATCAAATAAACTTTTGCTTGATTAGCATAATAACTTAAAAAAATCTTGCAATGTATATTAATTTTTTTTTATTAAATATACAACCTATACACATCATACATGTAGTTAAATATTCACTTTTTTACCTATTAAATATTAACAAAATATAAATGAATCATTTTAGCATTCATCCATCAAATACATCTGGTACCTCTGCATTGGCTTGTTTTCTTTTTAGCACAGGAACTTAGGGTGTGTTCACACTTTCATGTTTGGTTCAATTAAAAAAAGCCCTGGTGTGATTGCTCTGTTAGTGTGGTTCATTTGAGTAAATGTCAATGCTGCCATACGAACCCTGGTGTGCACCAAACAAGTGGAATATACATCATTCAGCATGACCAATCAGGTTGTGAATGTATCACTATGCCTTTAGGTTTGGTATCTTCAGGTTCTCAGTCAAAAATGCCAGTGTGAACGCCAAGTGGACCAGGACCAAATGTATAATTTTCCTTTTTGGTCCGGACCAAATGAACCAAACAAACCGAACTACAAGTGTGAAAGTCTATGTGTGATGCTCTACTTAAAGGAGTAGTTTACTTTCAACATAAAAATTTACAGATAATGTACTCACCCCCTTGTCTTCCAAGATGTTCATGTCTTTCTTTTTTCAGTCGTAAAGAAATTATGTTTTTTAAATGGAAACACTTCAGGATTTCTCTCCATAAAATGGACTTACTTCTATGGTGCCCCCGAGTTTGAACTTCCAAAATGCAGTTTAAATGCAGCTTCAAAGGGCTCTAAATGATCCCAGCCGAGAATTTTTTTTTGTTTTGTTTATTCGTGTTTTTTGCACAAATTAAAAGAAATACAACACCAAGGACATACTGGTGCATATTCAGTGCCGGAGAAGGCAAAAAGCCAGTATGGCTTATCTAAAGCCTCCACCAAAGAAAAATAAAAAATAGCCAAAGAATGCAATCACAATATAATACAACAAAACATAAAAAAAAAAGAAAAGAAAAAAGTCATGGTAATACTGGTGATAAAACAACAAGCATTTCTCAGTAAAATGAAAATACACTGAAAAATATAGAATCAACTAATTACACAAGCTAGTTCATCAGCAGACCTCTTAAAACTCTTTTAAAGCTCTCTATTGAGGTGCATTGTCTCGCCACATGAGAAAATCTATTCCATATCTGTGTACCTTTAAATCTTATTGAAAATTGGCCTCTACATGTGGTGAAGTTTGGAGGAGAAAGATCCATTACCTGCCTAGTATTATGGGCACGAACAGCTGAGTTAACTTTAAAGTATGACATGAACTGACCAGGAATCTTTCCTTCCGATGAAAATAATTTGTACATGAAAACACCTATTTGGAAGGTGATAATGTCAAAAATGGATAAAATCTGCAATTTCTTAAATAGCGGAGCTGAAGATGTGTGTGAACCTGAATGAGCCGCTATCCTGACAAACCGTTTCTGGAGACTTATAATTCTATGTAGCTTTGTTGGAAATGTGCTCCCACACACCATGTTAGAATATGACAAATACGGATAAATTAAGCTGTAATAAAGGGTACGGAGACATTTTGTAGTAACAAGATGGCTAATCCTACTTATTATACCAATTGACTTAATTTTGCCACAAACATAGTCTATGTGTCCTCTCTAACTCAAACCTTCATCAATAATACATTTTAATTTGCGCTAGTTCTTTGTTGTATGTTTTTTTGCCACTGAAAATAACAAAATTACATTTCTTAATATTTAAAGATAATTTATTGAACTTGAACCAAACAGTATAGGCAACTAGGCCAACATTTGCATTGTTCATTAACATACTAAAATGTGAATGTGAAAGAACAAGGGTTGTATCATCCGCAAATATGATGGGAGAAAGCACATCCAAAACACTAAACATATCATTTATATAAATGAGGAACAACAGTGGTCCAAGAATAGACCCCTGTGGGACCCCGCATTGTAGTTTAGCTTTATTTGGAAAAATAACCCTTAAAAGAAACAAACTGTGCTCTATTTGAAACATAACTTGATAACCATTTATAGGTGATATCTTGGAAACCATATTTGTATAATTTAGCAAGGAGGATATTGTGATTTATTGTATCAAATGCTTTTGAAAAATCCAAAAATATACTGCAGGTGAACTCAAGTGCAGAAATAACCTTATCAATAAGATGAAGTAGAGCCATATAAGTTGAATGATTTTTTCGAAAGCCATACTGGTGGTTATAAAGAATCATATTGGAATCTAGATGAGAAATTATCCTTTTATGAATGATTTTTTTCTAATATTTTAGAGAAACATGGCAAAATAGAAATTGGTCTATAATTAGTAAAAAAACAAGGATCATCAGGGTCTTAAGAGGGGTCTTATCTAGTGAAACGATCGGTTACTTTCTAAAAACATTTTCAATTTATATATTTTTTAATCTCTACACAGAGTACACACAGAGCTAGACAAGACAAGCATTTGAGGTTAAAAAGTATATAAATTTTAATTTTTTTCATAAAGTAACTGATCGTTTTTCTAGATAAGACCCTTTTTTCCCTTGGCTGTGATGGTTTAAAACCATTTGAAGCTGCAATTTGGAAGTTCAAACTCTGGGACACCATAGAAGTCTATTATATGGAAAGAAATCCTAAAATGCTTTCCTCAAAAAATATAATTTCCTTACAACTGAAGAAAGAAAGACATGAACATCTTGGATGACAAGGGGGTGAGTACATTATCTATAAATTTTTGTTCTAAAAGTGAAGTACTCCTTTAATTCAGCGGTCTCTTTTTCAGATGGCAGTTCACCTGTGACGGAGCTGACATAGGTTTCGGTGTCTATATGAAGAAGAAGATGGGAGAGAGGATCAAGGCCAGTGAAATGAAGGAAGTTGTGCCAAATCAGCGTTACAATGCACACCTGGTACCCGAGGACGGATCCCTCACCTGTCCAGATCCAGGAGTGTGTAAGTACAGACTTGCAAGCTTTTTATTTTATATCCCTAAATGAGATGAACATTAAACATGCATGTGATTTTACCGTTTTATTCAGATGTCCTGCGATTTGACAACACATACAGCATGTTCCAGTCCAAAACAGTCAGCTTTGCAGTGGAGGTCCTCCTACCTAGTCAAGTCAACCAATCAGAACGCTAGAAATGATGGCAAGAAGCAAGCAGACACCTGAGATTATAAAACTGTTTAGAAACAATTGCTCTGAAGCAAAACAAACTCATCTATATATATATGTATATATATATATATGTGACCCTGGACCACAAAACCAGTTTTAAAGGAGTAGTTCACTTTCAGAACAAAAATGTACAGATAATGTACTCACCCCCTTGTCATCCAAGATGTTCATGTCTTTCTTTCTTTAGTCGTAAAGGAAAACGTTTCAGGATTTCTCTTCTTATAATGGACTTCTATGGTGCCTGTGAGTCTGAACTTCCAAAATGCAGTTTAAATGCAGCTCCAAAGGGCTCCAAATGATCCCAGCCGAGGAAGAAGTCTTATCTACCGAAACAATTGTTATTTTCTAAAAACATTTACAATTTATATACTTTACACACAGTACACACACAGAGGTAGACAAGACGAGCATTTAAGGTTAAAAAGTATACAAAATAGTAATTTTTTTTAAATAACCGATTGTCTCGCTAGATAAGACCCTTCTTTCCTCTGCTGTAATCGTTTAGAGCCCTTTGAAGCTGCATTTTGGAAGTTTTGGCACCATAGAAGTCCATCATATGGAGAGAAATCCTGAAATGTTTTCCTTAAAAAACATAATTTCCTTACAACTGAAGAAAGAAAGACATGAACATCTTGGATGACAAGGGGGTGAGTACATTATCTGAAAATTTTTGTTCTGAAAGTGAACTACTCTTTTAAGTAGCACAGGTATATTTGTAGCAATAGCCAACAATACATGGTATGGGTCAAAATTATCGTTTTTTCTTTTATGCCAAAAATCATTAGGATATTAAGTAAAGATCATGTTCCATGAATATGTTTTGTAAATTTCCTGTCGTAAATATATCAAAACTTAATTTGGATTAGTAATATGCATTGCTAAGAACTTTATTTGGACAACTTTAAATGTGATTTTCTCAATATTTAGATCTTTTTGCACCCTCAGATTCCAGATTTTAAAATAGCTGTATCTCAACCAATTGTTGTCATATTCCAACAAACCATACATCAATTGGAAGCTTATTTATTAGTTTCAAATAAAAAAAAGACCCTTATGACTGGTCCAGGGTGACATATGGTGTATGTGCTGTAGTTAATAAAGTAAATAATTATAATAATGCTGCTCTCGAACAGGTGAATATGTAATTGAACTAACCAATCAATGCATTAAAATGAAATTTACAATTCAGTGCAATGACTATATCATCCACCAACATATCTGGATAATGACTTTGATGCCAGTAATTTATTTAAGTTTCTCTGAGATAAAGCTGATATCAAGTTGATTTGTCATGTATTAATGATCTTATATCATGGAGCTTATCACTGAGCTGTGGTTTTTCAAGTGTAACAACTGCTGCCAATTACTCGACTGAAACTGTCTTGGTGTTTTTTGAACTTGCCCTTGTGTGCCCTCTTTATGATAGCCTTAACTCGTTCGCTTGAAGTTATTTTATTTGTTTAGTTCGTTTTGATAATGAATTCATTTAGATAATGAACTCAGATGAGTCTGCACACTTTTTTCCCTCAGATTGTGGTAAGAGGTTAAATTATTACCTACTTTTATGTTATTGACAGAAATCTGTGAACCTTTTGAATATTTTGTTTACAAAGAGCATTTGACGTGACACAGTTGCAATTTTTTTTTAATTCTGCTTTTTATTAAAAATTCACTAATTGATGTTGTAAACTGGTAAAAGTCTTTCTTAGTAAGATTTCATACCTCAGGTCCTTGTGTTTACAGTAACTGTCCGCATTTGATTCCAGCCACGTGCATCTGTTCAGTCAATGTATTTTGTCTGATTTTCTTGTCTGTTTTTGATTTTGTAATATTAATGTAATTTATGAGTGATATTGTATTGATTAATTTAATTAATTTACTAATTAAATATACACATTGCAATAGCAAAAACAATCTCATATTATTTTTTCTTGTCTTTCTGGACTATGTTTATGTATTCTTTTAGGAGAATGTGTGACAACCAGTTCCCATGCACCAAATTTACTTTTACGCCTGTCTGATGGCTCCATCTGTTGGTGAAGCATATAAATTCATTATAATAATGTCAGTAGTTACATCTGTCCTTTAGAGGGCGCCATTAAAGCGGGAATCTAATAACAAAGATGTCTCCAGTCACACGATCCTTCAGAAATCATTCTAATCTGCTGATTTGCTGTTCAAGAAATATTTATTACTATTATCTATATTTAAAACAGTTGCATTTTTTCAGGATTTTTAGGTTTCTTTTTGGGAAAGAAATGATAGAAATTAATCCTTTCATTTAGCAAGGATACTTTGAATTGATCAAAAGACATTTATAAAGTTAAAAAAGATTTATATTTCAGATGAATGCTGTTCTTCTGAACGTCCTATTGATCAAAGAAACCTGACAAAAATTCTACTCAGCTGTTTTCAACATAATAAAAATGTTTTTTGAGCAGCAAATCAAAATAGAATGATTTCTGAAGGATCATGTAATGATGGAGTAATGATGCTAAAAATTCAGCTTCGAAATCACGGAACTAAATTACATTTTAAAACATATTCAAATAGAAAACTTTATTTTAAATAGTAAAATTATTTCAAAAATTTAATGTTTTTGCTGTACTTTTGATCAAATAAATGCAGGCTTGGTGAGCACAGGAGACTTCTTTAGAAACAGTAAAAATATTACTGATCAAAAACTTTTGACTAGTAGTGTATTTGTTAGGAAAACATATATATTTTGTATTGTGGTATCTGTCGGTGTACTGTAATGTAATATATATTCATAAAGTAGATTTTAATTTATGCTAATCACTGTATAAACACCACAAACACGTCCAAACTTCAAAAATAAAGAGATGTTATGCTCACTTAGGCGTAACCCTGTGTACTTTTTTTTTTTTTTACAAATGAAATTAACTATTCTCTCTCTCTCTCTCTCTCTCTCTCTCTCTATCTCTCTCTCTCTCTCTCTCTCTCTCTCTCTCTCTCTCTATATATATATATATATATAAATATATTAATATTTGAATATATATATTCAAATATTTACACTGTCAGATGATCCTTCAGAAATCAATGTTAATTTGGTGCTTAACAAACATGCATTATTATAAATATTAAATCAGGTGGAAACCATTATACATTTATACAAAATCTTTGATCAGTTTAATGCGTTCTTTTTGAATACGGGTATTAGTTTCTATATAAAAGAGCGATTGTATAATTCTATCTGTTTTATAAACGTGAGTCAGAAAAACAGACCGCTCCACCTTAACAGTAAAGAAAAACTGGTCCTCCTTTAGCAAGCGAAACTCAAGAAGGCTCGTTCTTCCTCATTATGTGACGATCCGCACGCTGATTGGAGCTCTAGGGCGCTATGTTAATGAGGGGGAGGGGGCCTTGCGAAATGAGTAGGTGACGTCAACTCTCATTCCGCAGAGAGCGAAACAAACATGGCGACAGAATGGAGTGGGAAAGGGTGTACGCTAACTTTAATGCTGTTCCTTTGGAGTAGAGTCTGCGCGAATAGAGCGGAATCCTGGGGGAGCGACAGCCGGATCCTCGGCATGCGGCTGGAGAGAAGCGACAAGCCCGCAGCGACCACCGACGATGGAATCATACAGGTAACCGAGGAGAGCGATATCCTGCTCAGGTTCTACGGACTGCAGATGAGCAATGACACCTGGACGCAGATTAAGTTTGTGGAGCAGAGCGATGACAGCAGCTCTGACTTCAACAGGACTTGTGCTGACTTCACCAAAGACATTTCCATCAGGACTAGTATGAGTGTTAACAGCCAGGGCACATCTGGGGTGCTGGGGGTTAGAATTAAACCACTTAGG
The DNA here is from genome assembly GCF_049309525.1 of Garra rufa. NCBI lineage: Eukaryota > Metazoa > Chordata > Actinopteri > Cypriniformes > Cyprinidae > Garra > Garra rufa. The sequence continues at coordinate 47,686,994 of NC_133365.1, read as the reverse complement.
AAAAGTGAGACTCAAAGGGATTACACCCTGTGCATCAGACACAGCCAAAATGGCAAGTGGTATCACCTGGGAGAACATGATGGAAAGTTGCGTGTGGTCGAGGAGAAAAAGTCTCTGCTTCCCATTTGGTTCCAGGTGATATTGATATCCTGCCTCCTGGTGCTCTCAGGTATGTTCAGCGGGCTAAACCTGGGGCTCATGGCTTTGGACCCAATGGAGCTGCGAATCGTCCAGAGCTGCGGCACAGATAAAGAGAAGAAGTACGCCAGCAAGATCGAACCCATCCGGAGGAAAGGTAACTACCTGTTGTGCTCGCTTCTCCTGGGGAACGTGCTGGTGAACACCACGCTGACCATCCTGCTTGATGATCTTATCGGGTCTGGTTTAGCCGCTGTGGTGGCATCAACCATCGGCATCGTCATCTTCGGTGAGATCGTTCCTCAGGCGCTTTGCTCTCGCCACGGCTTGGCGGTGGGCGCCAACACCATCCACATCACCAAGTTCTTCATGCTTCTGACCTTTCCGCTGTCGTACCCCATTAGCAAACTCCTGGATTGTGTGCTGGGCCAGGAGATTGGCACCGTGTACAATCGGGAGAAGCTGGTGGAGATGCTTAAGGTGACCGAGCCGTACAATGACCTGGTGAAGGAGGAGTTGAACATGATCCAGGGCGCTCTGGAATTGAGGACTAAGACGGTGGAGGACATCATGACTTCACTCAGCAACTGCTTTATGATCAACAGCGACACCGTGCTGGACTTCAACACCATGTCTGAAATCATGGAGAGCGGATACACACGCATTCCAGTTTACGAGGACGAACGGACCAATATCGTGGACATCCTCTTTGTGAAAGACCTGGCCTTTGTGGATCCGGACGACTGCACTACGTTGAAGACCATCACTAAGTTCTACAACCATCCGGTCCACTTTGTATTTCACGACACTAAGTTGGATTCCATGCTGGAGGAGTTCAAGAAAGGTTAGTCACTTTTTTTCCCCGCAGCGATTCTCAGGAGATGTATCAGCAGTGATTTCACTCTTACAGGGTTTGTGGAAAAGGCCGGTAGTTCTGTCTATTCTTAATTAGTTCCACTCCTATCAGGTTGGAAAACACACATCCTCTCTCCCTGTGGGCCTTTCTCTCCTCCACTGACTGTCAAGGTCAGTTGTTGGCAGTCTTTCTTCGCTTTTTTTCGAAAGCCCATGCAGTCGACGTGAAATCACTATTGACCTTGTTTGCTTTCTTAATACGCATTTGTGGTCTTTGCTTGAATGGTCATCAGTGCATGTTATTTCAGTAGAAAATATGTGTTTTTAATCTTTCCAACTGTAATGATTCTCTGAAATGTTTTCCATCTCTTCAAAACCTGTCCAAAACCCTGAACCACAAAACCAGTCATAAGGGTAATTTTTTTTTTAATTAAGATTTATACATCATCTGAAAGCTGTATGGTTTGTTAGGATAGGACAATATTTGGCTGAGATACAATTATTTGAAAATCTGGAATCTGAAGGTGCAAAAAATTTAAATATTCAAAAAAATCACATATAGTGTTATTTTTATTCTATAATAATCTTGTATTAACATTAGATTTAAATAAAATAATAATTTTAATATTTTCTAATATTTGATGTAGTTTTTTTTCATATTAAAGTACAATGGGGTTAAAGACACACCTTAAGAAAAAATGTGCTTTTCACTGTGCCAAAGTGTACGATTGCAGAAAAATATATATGTTTGTATTGAACATTTATGGAGCAACAGATCTTGTGTGAAAATAAATCATACAAGTCATTTATTTTGTTTAAAAATCGTATAAATATATGAGGTGGCAAGGGGGTCCTTTTACCCCACACACGGGGTAAAAATCTACAGCATGGGGTAAAAGGCACACAGTCTTGATACAAATACTTTAACAAAAATAATGTTTTTTTTTTTTTTAAATAATGTCTGAGTTAATACCTGCCCAAAGCAATCACTTTAGCAAAGTTTGTATTATTGATAAATAAAATAATAAATGTTTGGTTAATAAATATACTGTCATTAAAACATGTAAAAATATAAAGATTCTAAAGATTTACCATCTGAATCTAACAATGTCATGTCAACAAATAGAAAAGTCAGCTTCCTATTAATTAACGTGATAATTACTGTGCCTTTTAGCCCCAACAGCAGGGGTGCTTTTTACCCCAAATACAATACTTTTACTTATTCTTTCATTATTTAAAAAACTGTTGCTTCAATTATCTTAAACAAAAGTGAAAATCATTAAAGGAACACTCCACTATTTTTGGAAATCGGCTCATTCTCCAACTCCAACCTTTTTGAAGTCCATTCAGCTGTTCTCCTGTTCTGGCGATATGGTCGAAGCAGGCGCAGTAATATCACGAAGCACATGTGCAAATGCTAACCTGGCTGGGAACTAATTTCAGGCGCTGCGTCCATATTACAGCAGCAAACTTCCTTGACTATTACGCTGGAATGGGAGTGTAGTTCCTAATCTTATCGGCCTAGAAAATCGCAGCTTTACGTTTTCCGCCAGTATTAGTACACGATATAACTACAGAAGAGTCAAGTTTTAAATAGGAAGAATATCGAAACTCGTTGGTCATTTTTTAATGCGATGCTAATGGTCTAATAGGATTCAATGATCAATGCTAAGCTATGCTAAAAGTGATATCGCCAGAACAGGAGAATGGCAGAATGGACTTCAAAAAGGTAAAATTCAACTTATTAACTCGGGGGGGAGTTGGAGAATGAGCTTATTTCCAAAAAAAGTGGAGTGTTCCTTTAAGAATACCTTTGTCTTATATATTTAAGATTTTTTGTGATTCTCATTTGCTTCTTAAATCTACAACATTTTGGAAAGTGCTACGGTACTTTCTATTGGTTTAGAGGAAATTAATATCAAAGGCGCCTTCAGCCCTGTCATACCCTACTATTTAATAGTTTTTTTCCTAATATTCCAATATAACAATTTAATGTTTTTAATTTTTTTCTCAGCTTTCAGTTAGCAAAACTGATTTAATAGCTTTAGTTAATTATAATAACCCTGATATAAAGAACTTTTCATGATCAAATCAATTCTACGTAAGTCCCGCCCTGTTTCACCTGGAACTTTTCACATTACAGAAGTGAAATGGCTTGCAAATGCAAATATAGGTTTTCAGAAATAGTTCCCCACAAATTCAATTAATCCATCTATAATCAATTGTGATGTCATTGATAGCCAACAATGAGGTCATTGTAATAAACATCACCCAAAAAAGAAAATTCTGTCATTACTCTCTCTCAAGTTGTTCCAAACCTGTAAGACCTTCGTTCATCTTCTGAACACAAATTAAGATTCTGATTCTGATTCTGCATAGACAGCAATGTAACTACCACATCCAAGGCCCAGAAAGTTGATAATATAGGTTCAACCTTAATTTTATGAAGCTACAGTAATACTTTTTGTGCACAAGGAAAACAAAAACAACAACTTAATTCAACAATTTCTTCTCTTCCTGTTAGTCTCCACCGTCATGGTGGTAATTGCATTGCTGTCTATGCAGGGTCAGAAAGCTTTCAGATTTCATAAAAAATATCTTAATTTGTGTTCAAAAGATGAACAAAGATCTTACGGGATTGGAGCGACATGAGGGTGAGTAATTAAAGACAGAATTATCATATTAACCATTGTACCATGGTTGTACAAGAGGCCCTCTGGGAATTATGTTTAAGCAGACATTTCAAGCAGGAATTCGCCTTGTATAAATACTGAGCTGGTATTTAACATTGCAGAGCTGTTTGACTAATCACGTGTTTGTTGTCATCACAATAGCCATGACACTAATAATGGGGCACAACCTGTTATCTTATCACCGCTTGCACAAGTTTACTGTCAGCAGGCTTTGACTTGGGACTTGAGCTTGATTTCCAGAACTTGAACTACTCTGTTGCAGAAATTATGGACAAGTGTGTATATTCTTCTATAGACCTTTTTCCTGAACACGGAAGTAAGTCTGACTCTTAACTGAAAGAATGCTTTGCATTTCCGGTCTGCATTGTTTCTAGTCAAATTAGGGTATATTCCGAGCTAATAAACTAATGTTAAACCTATTAAAATGTTTTTAAAAAGCACATGGCTCCATAGCGCCATCACTTGGCAATGTCGCTATGACCGTCATTTGTCAGTGCCTCACTTTAATGAGTGTGTAGATGACACGAAGCAGCGGACGTTAGCTACATTAAAAACAGATGGACGCTATTTGAATGGGTTCCTATGGAAACCGGAACAGAAAATCATTCAATCTGACGTTAGAATTCGTAATGGCGGCGCTCATCGTTTATTCAGGAAAAAGGTCTATATTTAGCATCAAATTAAACAGCCAAACCTGTCAAAATGCCATATTAAATTACATTTATTTAAAGTCTGATTGACTGCTAGCCCTAAGTCTAAGTTCGAGATTTATAGTTATTGTGCTACTGTTATGGATATCTGATGGGTACCACAGACTCATGACTCCCTTAAAGGGATATTCTACCCCAAAATGAAAATTGTATCATCAATTGTTCGTCCTCATGATGTTTTGAAGAATGATGCTAAATAATCAAACAGTTGCTGGGACCAACATTCTTTAAAATATCTTTGATATTATCTTTATCCAGAACAAAGAAACTCACGCAGGTTTGAAACAATAAATGATGATAAAATTTCATTTTTGAGTGAACTATCCATTTAACTGGAGAGCAGAAAAGCACTCACGCCCCAAGATGTATGCTTTCGTAATGTTCTTTGGACTTGGACATGGCTACTGGCTATAAACTGTTTAGCCGCTTGTATGTGTATGTGATTTCGAATAGACTATTGCCAGTGGGTGACTCTAAATCATTACATCAGGCTGTAAATGAGTTGGGTGATGTATGAAGAAATCATAAATTGCCACATTTGTTTCTTGAGTTGAGTTGCATAACTGGTTAACTGTTTTCATATGTAGGAGGTCTGTATCACCTCTATACATAGGTACAAAAAGAAATGATTGATTCAGTCAGTGTGGAAGAACCAGACTGGCCTGCAGAAAGCTATGACCTAATCTCAGCTGAACACCTCTGGTGTGACTTTAAATGCAGACCTTTGAGCCAAAAACTCATCAAACACCAATGACTTGTACATACACTATATAGACAAAACTTCTTATATATTGTATTTCCATCTCTGTTGCAACTGTTTTGGAAGTGTCAAACATGACTGTACCCATAGTTACAAGTCATTGGTGTTTGGTGATGAGTTTTTGGCTCAAAATCTGCATTTAAAGTCACTCCAGAGGTGTTCAGCAGAGATTAGGACTTTGCTTTCGGCAGACCATTCAAGTTCTTCCACACTGACTGAATCAATCATTTCTTTTTGTACCTTGCCTTAAACACAGGGGCATTGTCATTGTCAATAGAAAAGGGTCCTGTCTAAACTTTTTCTTTAAAATTGGAAGCACACAATTCCCTAGAATTTCATTACATGCTTTAACATTAGCATTTGTACCCATGGAAATTACTACAGTAGTCAAACCTGTTCATTAGAATGGGGTGTCCAAATACTTTTGGCAATATAGTATATGTACTAGTAGAATTAATGAAGATATTAGCCTAATATTTCACCTACCTGACTGGAAATGATAAGAGCAAACTTAAATGTTGTCAAGATTCTTGCCCTGGAAATCCTGGTTCAGTTTGGCCAACCACAAATGTTCCTAAAGACCGCATTTGCACTCTTCTCCTTGATTTTACTATAACTTTTAAGTTATAATAAGGAACACTCCACTTTTTGTTTGGAAATAGGCTCATTCTCCAACTCCCTCCGAGTTAATAAGTTGAGTTTTACCGTTTTGAAATCCATTCTGCCATTCTCCTGTTTGGCGATATCACTTTTAGCATAGCTTAGCATAGATCATTGAATCCTATTAGACCAATAGCATCTCATTCAAAAATGACCAACAAGTTTTGATATTTGTCCTGTTTAAAACTTGACTCTTCTGTAGTTATATCGTGTACTAAGACCGGCGGAAAATGTAAAGCTGTGATTTTCTAGGCCGATAAGATTAGGAACTACACTCCCGTTCCGGCGTAATAGTCAGGCGCAGTAATATCACGCAGCACATGTGCAAATGCTAACCTAGCTGGGAACTCATTTCAGGCACTTTTACTGCGCCTGCTTCGGCCATATTACGGCAGCAAACCTCCTTGACTATTACACCAGAATGGGAGTGTAGTTCCTAATCCTATCGGCCTAGAAAATCGCAGCTTTACATTTTCCGCAACGTGTTGCATGACTTAGCGTTTTAAATGAAAACAAGGTATTGGTTTGCATTCTGTTTGTTCAGCTCATGAGAAGCACTTCCTCTAGTTTATGCAGTCTTATGAAGTCTTTTCTTACTTCACTTCCCATCCACCATGATACGAGCTCAAACCGTTGTATTCCTTTCCTCATCCACTTGTCCTATCCCGCTTAAACACACCAGTACTCAAAGATGGCATTCTGCCACTGTCACCCAGTTTTTTGGGTTAGGCTTTTACCACGTGGTAATGTGGTGACTGGTTTTGGTTATGTGTTGCATGAATGAGTAAGGAGGAAAAACTGGACAATAACCACCATGAATAATATATTCTCAATGGCTGGGTTTTCTCCTGGCTGACCCCAGTAGATTTTTGGCCCCATATTGACCTTATTTTTAACATTACAGCAGTGGTGGCTATTTGTAGCTGGAATGTGTAAGGTGTCATTTGCTTCCAGTTATTTTACCTATACATAAACGGTCTGTTATGTAAGGGATAATGTGCATCCAGCTGTTAATGATCTGGATGAGTGGTGTCTTATTCAGCGTTGCTAATAATGATGTTTGTTCTTAGGGAATAACACGCCTCAGAATGTTGCAGCCGACCAGTTAATTAGCATAATCATAATCACACTTATTTGTAGTTATATTACTAATTATTTATCTATAGCAGATGGCTAATGAATCCGGAGTCTTGGTCAGAGAAAGCTACGCTTTTTGTTGTTTTGGTCTGTGTTTATTTGTGCTAAGTGGATTTGTGAGCTCTCTGACGGTATTGTCATGTCATAAGCCTCTCTGTATTCTAATAGGATCATGATTTTGGTGGTTCTTCGTGCATGCATTCATACCACAGTGTCACAAATACTTCTCTTTTCCTGTCTTTTACTTCCTGTAATGTCATTTGATGACTAGGAGTGCTGACGAGCATATATGCTGTGCACTTGTGCATGTTTTAGAGCCCAAGAAGGAGGAAAGGCTCTGCTGATTAAGGTGATTTGGATGGTTCTAGGTCTAATGTCAGAGCCTCTCTTTTAGGGGTTTGACGAGGCACTTATCTCACGAGACGAGACACGAGATTGCGTTCACGAGAACGAGACGAGACAAGATTTTTTTTAAAGAAATCCTCAATGATGAAATATATAGGGGAAAATAGTATTTTATTCAACAACAAAAAACAAAACACAAAATGCAAAAAAAAAATGTAGGTGCATTTTGATATGAACTTGTACTTTATGAAATTAAACTTCCATTTAATTATATGCAGTAATAAACATGTAAACTAATACTGCATGATTCTGGATAAACTGAAAAACAATTTTCTTTTATAAATTGGAGATCACGATTCTAAAGAAAAAAAGGATTAGAAATCTAAACAAAATTTCTTAATTTACTAGTGCTACTGACAGAATGTTTAAGTTTATTTTTGAACAAAAAAAAAATGAAAGAGCGAGTGTCTCAATTAATAAAGGCTTGTTTCGCTATTGGAATCTCTTGAATGCATAAGATAATATATGTATAATAATTCAATGACAAATACTTTTTTTTAAACGTGCAGTTGTCGCCACCTCCTGGCGGAAGAGAATAAACGTTACTCTACAGACGTGTTCATGAATAAGATCGCGTGGGTGTTTGAATAGAGATCATGATATTTTAATGATTAGTCATGCAGCTCTAATGTAAACACTTCAAAATGTTTTGCCATGATATCTTCACGTTCTCGCGAGACCAGTCAGATATCGCGGGACACCATCATCTCGCGAGATCTCGTGCCACCCCTACTCTCTTTTCATTTACACTTAACTACACAAATATGGGAGACTACACAAATATGTATTTAATTTGACTTTTTAAAAGTGAACATGGTTGTCAAGAGATATTTGAGATTTCTAGATTTTGATAGACATTTCGGGATATGCCTGGATAAAAATCTAAAAATGTTTTATATACAGTTGATGTCAAAAGTTCTGCAAAATGTTAATTATTTTAGCAAAATGAGAGGGATCATACAAAATGCATGTTATTTTTTCCTTGTAGTCCACAAGAGAAAATAGTTGAATTTTTAAAAATTACCCCATTCCGAAGTTTACATTCACTTGATTCTTACTACTGTGTTGTTACCTGAATGATCCACAGCTATGTGTGTGTTTTATTTTCACTTGTTTAGTGATAGTTGTTCATGAGTCCCTTGTTTGTCCTGAACAGTTCAACTGCCTGCTGTTCTTCAAAACTGGTTTCACAGATTCTTTGGTTTTTCAGCATTTTTGTGTATCCCACATTCTGTTCAACTGTTTTCACCCCCAGCTCTTAATGCATTGTTTTCTCCTTCTGAAGCATCAGTGAGTGTTTGAATCTTCTGTAATAGTTGCATATGAGTCAGTTGTCCTCGGTATGAAAAGATGGATCTCAAAATCATACGGTCACTGTTGGAAAGGGTTCAAATACACAAAAATACTGAAAAACCAAAGAATTTGTGGGACTTAAAAGATTTTTCTGAAGAACAGCAGGCAGTTTAACTGTTCAGGACAAACAAGGGACTCATGAACAACAATCACAAAACAAAAAAACACAACTGTGGATTATTCAGGTAATAAAACAGTATTAAGAATATAGTGTATGTAAACTTTTTAACAGGGCTTTTGAGCATCTTTTATGTGAAATTCAGTAATTCAGATCAGTAATAAATAAAAAATAACATTCATTTTGTATGATCTCTCTTATTTTGGTAAAATAATAAACATTTTGCAGTTTGTAGTTTAAAAAAATGTAAAGATGCTGATCTGTATCAGTTGCACATACACACACATCCACAATGCTGGCTCCAGGCAGATGTTCAATTTGCATAGTACTGCAGTGATGTAATTGTGATGAGTTTTCGAAACTGACCGTCAGTGAAACTTCAGATGATGAACCACGTATGCAACTAAAGATGTCGTGTGCAATTACAGATGCAGTTGCTTCTTTTACTCATCCCACGGGAATAAAGAAGCATTGGCGTCTTTAATTGCATATGACTCAGATTAGCCAAACGAGTCATTGTGATGAGATCAGTAATGTTTCTTCAGAAACACAACACTGTGAATTTACACTAATTAATTTGTGGTCTTTGGTGTAAGAACATTTGCGATGTGCTATTATAAATATATATTTGTAGCAGTTTTTTTATCCTTATTAACGAATGCAGATTGTGATGACAGTAGTGATCATAATGAGTTTTTTAAGTGGTGTAAAGAAGCTGAATTACAACTGAATATTGCTAAAACGAAAGAGATGGTAATTGATTTTAGAAAAGCTTCTGCAGAAGTAAAACCAGTGTATTTCGATGGAAAGGTAGTTGAACGGGTACAGGAATACAAGTATCTTGGAACTTTCTTTGATTCCACTTTAAAATTCCAGCAGAATACGGAGGCTATTACTAAGAGAGTGCATCAAAGAATGTATGCTCTTAGAAAACTGAATTCTTTTGGTGTACAAAGAAACATACTGAGAATATTTTACACAACTTTCATTGAGAGTATTTTGAGTTTTTCTTTTTTATGTTGGTATTCATCTCTTTCCTTAAAGAATAAAAATTGTCTGCAGGCTCTAGTTAGGACTTGCTCAAAAATCATTGGTGTACCTTTGCGGAGTCTAGCAGAATTTTATGAGCAACAAATGCTAAGGAAAACCCAAAGTATCATGGGAGATGATTCTCATCCCCTGAAGGAGTACTTTGAAACAATGCCTTCTGGCAGAAGATTTAGGAGCATTAAATGCTCATCTAATAGATATAAATTTAGTTTTATTCCAGAGGCTATTCGTTTGTATAATTTAAAGTCTTAGCAGAGTTTATTGTTTATTTATTTATTTATTTATTTTTTTGTTGAATTCCACAATGGTATTTTCTATGGAATTAAGACAAGCATGATGGGTTGTGAACTTCGTATCTTTTCTTGTAGTGTGCATGTATTGTGTTTTATCAAATGTGTAGATGTTACTGCCCCTTTTCAATTGCCCCTTGTGGGATTAATAAAGTTGTAAAGTGTAAAGTGTAAGTGTATCCAAAATTACAGTAAATGGGTTAAAATTATCAAATTTTCTTTTATGCCAAAAATTATTAGGATATTGACCAAAGTGTTCCATTAAGATATTTTGTACATGTTTTACTGTAAAATAAATATATAAAAATTTAATTTTTAATTAGTAATATGCATTGCTAAGAACTTAATTTTGACAATTTTACAGGCAATTTTCTAAATATATATATATATATATATATTTTTTTTTTTGCACTCTCAGATTCCAGATTTTAACTGGAAAGCTTATTTATTCGACTTTCGATGATACATAAATCTCAAATTACAAAAATGACCCTTATGACTGTTCTTTTAGTCCAGGGTCACATGTTTTTCCTGCAAATGAAATATGAATTGATGACATTATTTGTCTCACAAAAATCCCTAGTGTTAAATGTCTCCTTATGAATATTTTAGACATTAGTCAGGTATTGCATACATCATTAAAGGTGTGACAGACTCAATCAAAAGTGACCCAACAGGTTTAAATCAACAAAAGTCACCTTTGATATGTTGGACAAGCAAGTACGTGCCCATGTAAATGCCAATGTTCTGATCTAGTAGTTAATGATATGTAAAGTCGATTAATTTGTAAAGTAATTTCAATATTCAGTAACTTGTCATTATTGTTTATAAACGTTTTTCTTTAAAAACGCTGCTGTATTTTTGAGAAAGTAACTTCAGGTGACATATTAACCATATTCTGATAAATTATCAAACTTCAAAACATCTTTAACTTTGTTAGAAGTCTTATGACAATATTGTGAAATGTCATTACAATATGAAACAAATAATTGTTTTAAAATATAATTTATTCCTTTGATGGCAAAGCTAAATTTTCAGCATCATTACTCCAGTCTTCAATGTCACATGATCCTTCAGAAATCATTATAATTTGCTGATATTAAGCAATGCATTGTTATTAAACAATTAATTTTGCTTAATATCAATGCATTATTCTGAATGTGTAAAAAATAGGAATGATCACGTGTGTCCATGTGTTGCTGTATATGAATGAATGTATAATGGCTTTCAGGAGATGCTGTGAGGTGTAGTGTTTGAAAAAGCTGGCAAGGGTTTGTAATCAGAGTGTGGTGGAGTGTGTCAGTGGGTGAGCCTGTTCAGTGATGCAGAGAGAGAGAGACAGACAGACAAGCATTGTTTTAGCCGCAGGGATTGATGACTCAGCGAGATGCAATTGCCTTGTGAAATGCAGGAAGTACAGGGGATATGCATAGTTCTGATTTTTATAAGAAATTAAAGGAGTAGTTCAACCAAAAATGACAATTTTGTTATTAATTACTCACCCTCATGTCGTTACCAAACTGTGAAACTTTTGTTTATCTTTGGCATACGAATGAAGATATTTTTGATGAAATACGAGAGCTTTCTGACCCTGCATAGATAACAACATAACTACCACATTCAAGGCCCAGAAAGGTAGTAAGGGTATTGTTAAAATAGTCCATTAGACATCAGTGGTTCAACTGTAATGTTATGAAGCTATGAGAATACTTTTTATGTGCAAAGAAAACAAAAATAATGACTTTATTCAACAATTTCTTCTCTTTTATAACTTTCCGGGCCTTGAATGTGTCAGTTGCATTGCTGTCTTTGGATCAGAACTTTTTCAGATTTCATTAAAAAATGACATGAAGGTGAGTAAATAATGACAGAATTTTCAGTTTTGAATGAACTATCCCTTTAAATAAGAACTGAAATGTCAGCTCAAGTGTCAAGATCATTTTGTTTTCATATGTTTTAAGAAATTAATGTTAATTCTATTGATTCCTTATATTTTCAGAATATTGTAGTATAAAAAAAGTATGCAAATGCCGATCAACAGGAAATGTCTACTTTATCTAAACAATGTCACAATATTCTGAGAAAATCCTTCACCCTGTAGCTTAATAGTTTAGAGTTGAAGATGAGTCTTGAGTCAGTTTTTTCCAGCTGCATTTAGAAGTTAATCTTTTCCCCACAGAAATGCAAAAAGAAACATTTTTTTATCACGTTAAACCATGCTAAACCTTGTCTTTATAATGGTTTACTATGATTGAAGCTTAATGTTAAACTTTATGATTTGCATTTAGATTCTGGGTTTATCAGTTGCCCATAGACAGTGTAAAAGATCAATAGTTCAGTGCAGTGCAGTATGTTATAGGAATAGTTGACCCAAAAATGAAAATTAGCCCATTGTTTACTCATCCTCAAGGCATCCTAGGTGTATATGACTTCTTTCTTATAGACAAATGCAATCTGAGTTAAAAAATAAAAATAGTTCTGGCTCCTCCAAGTTTTATAGCAATGATGGGTGTTTCTCTTTTACAGTCCAAAACAATAAAGTGCATTCATCCATAATAAAAACTGCCTCACATGGCTCTGGGAGGTGAACAAAGGCCATCTGTTGTGAATCAATGCGTTTTAAAATGTAATAATCATTTAATGTTCATGGAAGCCAGAAGGATTTCACAGGCGTAATCTGCCCAGAGTGGCTTCCATGTGCAACTGTTAGTGCAAGCTATGATTATTACATTACAAAAACATATTGTTTCGCTACAGAAGGCCTTTATTCACCCCCCCCCCCCAGAGCCATGTGAGGCACTTTTTATTATGGATGGATGCTTTATTGGGCTTGTTTTGGACTGATGAAGAGAAACACCCACCCATTGCCATTACAAAGCTTGGAGGAGCCAGAACTGTTTTAATATAACTCTGATTGCGTTCGTCTGAAATAAGAAAGTCGTATACACCTAGGATGCTTTGAGGGTGAGTAAATAATGCGCTTATTTCTCATTTTTGGGTGAACTAACTCTTAAAAATGTTCTCATCCAAGATGTAGATGAGTTTGATTCTTCATCAGAACAGTTTTGGGGAAAATTAACATTACATCATTTGCTCACCAATGGATCCTCTGCAGTGAATGGGTGCCGTCAGAATGAGAGTCCAAACAGCTGATAAAAACATCACAATAATCCACACCACTCTAGTCGATCAGTTTATGTCTTGTGAAGCAAAACACAACAAACAAATCCATCAATAAGACCTCTATTCATAGAAATGCTCTCTCCAATGCTTTCTAAAGTGGTCTCATCTGAATCAGGAGAGAAATATGCACAGATCAAGATTTTGATGTGAGAAGACAACAGGAATGGTATTTGTCCCTGAAGGAAGCATTATTACAAATTATGGACTCAAGCTAAGATATAAGGTTAAAACCAACTACACGCGACTCAATGCCGCAACACGCGATAAAAGGTATCTTTTCCATTATAATATGAATTTTTGTCCTAACTTGCCACAACGGCGAGACGGGAAATTTCTATTTTAGAAATCGCTGCTAGTTCACCTACATTAAAACCAATGACAGTGATAATCTCAGGTACTGATTATGTGCTTTATTTAATGTTAAAAGTGTCTAATAGCCATACTGAAAGCAACAACAGTTTAACTAAAAGTTTATCTTGAAAATGCATTTAAGCAAACATATACGTTAAAACTGCGAACTCAATGTGAACCAGCAAGTGTTTTGCATGACAAAGATGGTATCAGTCACTCAGTATGTAGTTTTAATAATCTAAAAAAGGTTTAATATTTATGAATTAGATTATTTGTCCTTTTCGATGAGTGCTGTGCACTTCTGTGCTTCTAAATGGCGGTGATTCTGTCACGTCGCGTCTGAAGAGCCAAATTGCTTGTCGCTGGAATCTTGTCACGTCGCTTGTAGATAGGACACGGTGTTAAGTTGTTCCAAACCCATATGAATTTCTTTAAAGAATATTTAAAGAATGTTGGTAACTAAACAGTACCTGCTAGCCATTGACTTCTATTGTATGGAAAAGAAATGCTGTCATTGCTGTCAAAAGTCATTGGCTACTATTAACTATTTTAACATTTCTCAGAATATCATCTTTTGTGTTCAACAGAAGAATGAAATTCATAACCTTGAACAACTTAAGGCTGTAAATGAAAAGTTAAAGAGTTAAATGTGCCATAGAATGCATTGATGCAATATTTTAAATTGTTCTCTGATATCCACATAGAATGCATATGGCATAGGAAAGGGCAAAAATTCTCCAGAAATGGTTTTACAGGTCCATTTACAAACCTGGATTTGGATTTGTCTCTAGAATGAAATGCTCTGTAATTACCGTAGTAGGAAGTGTGACGACTCGGCTGCCTCCCCCCTAATTATCATCACCACCCCGTCCCTTATTCGCCGCCCTTCTCCAGGCTCCCGACGGGAGTGGGTGTGCAAGAGAGAGGAGGGGCGAGTAATCGTCTCTGGCTGGCGGCGTGTGATGAGGGCACCTGAATGGAATGAAGCCTCATCACCGCCGCTGTTTAAATGCCGAGTGCGCCTCTGCTCAGGAGACCGGTCTCTCCCCCGTGCATGCACGCTGGTGTCCTCGCGGGTCCAGGAAGGGGTGAAGAGGGAATCCCGCGCCGCCAAGAGGACGAGTCGCCGGACCCGCGGTCCGGCTGAAGACCGCACCAGAGACGGCCGACAGGCCAGGATGCCAGGCCGTAGATTCCCCGCTGGAAGAACCGTGAAAGCTCGAGAGGGACGAAGCCGCAAGAGATGCCGCCGCCCCTGGCACCCCGGTCCCACGCAGGGAGCGCGTGCGGCCGCCGGACTCCACTCCTTACCTGGACCCTTCCCTATCGAACACTGCCCATCCTTCACGAAACCCCAGCACTCGAGGACACCCTTTTATTTGGACACTTTATCCCCCCTTTGGACACTATTCTTTCATTTTCTGTTTAATAAAAGCCTCTCCGAGGCCTGACGCCACACCCACTGTGTCTGTCGTTTGCTCCTCTCGCCACAGAAGGTTCATTAATAATAATAATAATGAGCTTTGATCTGATTGGCTGTTTCACAGAGCGGCTCATTTCAGTATCACACACGGAGGAAAATAGATATTTAATGACGGAGCCCGAGTTGCTATTAATATGCGGTTCATTTTTGATACTTTCACTTTTGTGATCGCATGTGTTCTATGTAGCATTATACTATAAGTATAAGCATTATAAGTTAAGATGCTTGTTAGTGATGCTCAGGATCTGTAAATCATTCTCCATCATCCGCACAGACATCTCTCCATTTATGTGGTAAGTGAAATCTTATATACTGCAATGTAACAGGCTACCGCTAGCAAAAAGCTAACCATGTCCCTTTAGTGGCTCGGCTTATTTTATTAGAACGCCTTATTTGTTTTCCTTGCCTGTCTGAGGTAGTTACAGACACCAACCATCTCTGCACTTAACATCCCATGCACAACCTGGAACATAACATTTACTCCCGTGATCTGCAATTTTCGCTATTGTCCTCACTTTTTGTTTTTTTTCACAATAGCCTAGCTGCAGAACATCTGGTGTTCGGGGTGTCACTATTAATGATCCTGAGACTATTATAATAGTCGCTGTTATGTTAGAATCAGCCTATTTTTCAGTGGTCTTTTGCAAACACCAGATTTATATAAGGAGGAGGAAACGATGGTGTTAAAGACTCACAGTATGTCTAGTCCATATACAGAACTGTTATTATTCGACCATGCCAAGGTAAAAACAGTTTTCCATTCAATGGCACCTTTAACTTTCCCCTTTAATAAAATATTTGTTTCTTACAAACACTGCTTTTTGCTTTAAGACATTACTTGATTGACTGGAGCGGTGTGGATTATTGTGATGTTTTTATCAGCTGTTAGTACTCTAATTCTGACGGCACCCATTCACTGCAAATGATCCTTTGGTGAGCAAGTGATGCACGCTTAATTTTTCCAAATACGTTCCCATGAAAAAAGCAAACTCATCTTCATCTTGGATGGCCTGAGGATGAGTACATTGTTAGCAAATTTTCGTTTTTGGATGAACTATTCCTTCAAGCAATTTTCAGTTGAATTCTATGGAAGGCAATGCCTAAATTAATTAAAAGATTGTGTTTTCTCTTATGATTGTGTTGTTGTTTTGACAGTAGGTAGTGTTTATGGTTGTAGCTGTTGTACGTTAAACACTTGAAGCTTTTTAGAACATCCCTCGGTACGGTACGTGAATATTTTGTCTTCGTGATTTTTGGCTCATTTGTTCCTCTGCAGCAAAATGCAGGCCCGCTGAGACATCTGCTGTCGGAGATCAGTGTTCCAAAATTGTCCTGAACCGACTGCACGCTCGTCTCAAGCAAAGACACTTGCTCTGAACTACAGAATCGAATGCATCACTCCAGTACAGGCTGTTTAGTCTGCATGCGCCACACAGCCTTTATTAGCTACATCCTGTCACATTACAAACACTGAGATGAGAGATAAGCAGCTCTGCATTCTCTGTCTGCTAAACGAAAAGAACCATGATATTACCAGGTTTCGTTTAAATGTAATAACGTGACTTTTTCAGGATTGTTGGATGAATAGAAAGTTAAAACTTTATTTTTAAGTATCATCCCACATTGAAATCTTGCGATTGTTTGACGGTCTAAACAATTGCAGTCAAAACATCTGTGCTGGAGGTTTTGAACAAGACAAGACAATCATGTTGAAATATTTTGTAACCCAAGATGCGGAATTATGTTTTGCAATTCACTGTTGGCTCTTTATGTCAGTGCAACAGGGTGTTATGTCTACACGTAACCTCTGGATCGAGGCGTTTTGTTTTGATGAGCTAACGCTTTAGGATTTCCTGGTTCTTTTGTGTGCTGCATGACCACAATAGACCTTCTAATACATTTTGTTAACCCTCTTTCTGTTTGTCCTTGACTCTGTTTAAAAAGAAACAATGTATAGTATGCACTACAGTGTTTATTCTTTACCATCACTAAAAGGGGTCAAAAATGTACACTACTATGTGTATTAATGCAGTGGTTTCTTCGGTTGTTACATGTAAATACCTTGGTATATGGTTGAAACATTCATCATTCAGTACCATGATGTTCATCACTTTACCATAGTACCACTATAGTACTTTTTGTAAGGATTAGGGACTGTATTTATTTCTCTCATACTGTTAGTTGCTTAATTTCTCTCTGTCGTAGTTAAACATCTGAATGTAGCTTCAATCTCTAGTTCAAAGTTTAAAATGTGTCATAAATTCTGTCTTTTGTTCTCTTGTAGAACTAAAACATGTGATTTCTGCAACATTAGTGTCACCAAATGGAACTGGAAAAATAATGAATGTTTTCAAATCAGTTTTTCAAACACTGCCATTGGTCAGACAAACTCATAACCCTGCCCCCAAACTCATGCCGTTGCTGGAGCAATGTTTTGTACCACAAAACCATAGTGCCATACAAAGCCAGATTATATTATAAAATGTAATATAATATGAAATCTAAAAAAATATATATATATAATAATATGAATACATTAATGATATAATGTAATGTATAATCTTATTAATAAATATTTAAAATTGTGAAATATACAACTGTTTACTATTATCTGTATACGAAGGTCTATCAAAGTTGTTGCTTGATTTTTATTTATGAATATATTTTCTGTTTAATACTAAAGATTTTTGAGGAGTGTTATTTGACTGCACAATTATAGTAATATTAATAATAATAAATTGATGTTATTTATATATTTATTAGTAATAATTATCATTTATAAATAAATTATTACATTATTCTAATCATAATAATTATATAGTATAATAAAAATATCATATAATTATTAATTAATGAAATATACAAATTATGTAATATTAGAATATATATCTTTATGCAAAGGTTTACCAAACCCTTATTGCTTGATTCTTCTTCTTCCAATAATAATAATAATAATAATAATAATAATAATAATAATAATAATAATAATAATAATAATAATAATAAATTGATGTTATTTATATATTATTATTAGTAGTAGTAGTAATTATTATTTATGAGTAAAATATTAATATGTAATAATTACAATAACTATATAATAATTAATATAATATATAATTAATAAATACATTCTGAAATATTCAAATGATGTAATATTAGAATATATAATATCTTTATGCAAAGGTTTACCGAACCATTAGCCCTTAATTGATGTATTACTATTATTATTATTATTATTATTATTATTATTAATAAGTGTTTATAAATTGAAATACATTATTAATATATAATAATATAACATATATAATTAATAATAATAATTGTAATAATAATTTGACTGCACAATAATAATAATAATAAAAATAATAATAATAATAATAGTAGTATAAAAAAGACAACAATTTATTGATGTTATTTACACATTACATTAATATTAATAATTAATGTAATTAACACTTATATTACATTATTAAATATACAATTATGTAATATTAGAATATAATATTATCTTTGTGCACAGATTAATGCTTAATTTTTATAAATACATGTTTTAATACTAAAGATATTTGAGGATTGTTATTTGACTGCACAATAATAATAATAATAAAAATAATAAATTGATTTCAATTATATATTCTTATTAATAATAAGTATAAAAAAGTTATTAATCTTTAATAACTATATAATATAACTAATATAACATAATTAATTATTGAATTCTGAAATAAACAAAATGTCTAATATTAGAATATATATTAGAATTGAATGTTATTATTTTATGTTCATTCTGAATGATTTGATTGTAAGTTCACAGAACTGATCTGATTAATGGTTATTTTCACCTCCAGGTAAATCACACTTGGCGATTGTTCAGAAAGTTAACAATGAGGGCGAGGGAGATCCGTTCTATGAGGTGCTGGGATTGGTCACCCTGGAAGATGTCATTGAGGAGATCATCAAATCAGAAATCCTGGATGAGTCTGACCTCTACAGTGAGTGGACAGCATCTAACTGAATGTGTTTTGTCTTGTTTGTGTGTTTTGTTTTGCAGACAGCATTACAGTGGTTGTCTTTTTAAGTAAATCCACACAGAACTCACACAACAAACAAATCCCCAGCTTCCTCTTGCCATCCTGCATCGTAAACCATTTCACATATGGTTTCACGCAAACACGCTGCTTGTGAAATCACAGACACGTGCACACATGTTTTGGAGGAATTACAACTTTTATACGTAACCCTATGTGTTGTGCTCCAATTCTGCTCATTTGAATTTCACATGAGCCTTCTGTGCATTATTTTTCAGCTGATAACAGAAACAGAAAGAAGGTGGCACACAATAAGAACAAGCGAGACTTCTCTGCCTTCAAACATGAGAGTGAGTCTAAAGTGAAGATCTCTCCTCAGCTGCTGCTCGCCGCTCACCGCTTCCTTGCAACAGGTAAACAATCAGTCAGACTCACTTTATCGATAAATGTCCACTGAAACAACTAAAAAGTTGCAAATATGTGATTTTTATTTTTTTTATATGTATAAGTCATCAATGCAAATTTGATTTACGAAGGTTTAAGTACCTTTGTATCAATTTAATACACTTACATTTACCTGGTCACAGTCTAGAAACCCATTGAAAGCATGCAAATTGTATTTAATACAAAATATAGTATTATATTTGTGTTAGACATGAAGCATTACAATGTTATGTGATCTAAGCACTGAATCCATCAGAGACTCCAGCACTGTAGACACATTTTAAGTCTTTATTTATATAAACATTTTTCGTAATTTTTTTATTCTATCACCAGCTTTAGTTAATGCACTGAGTTTCATTAACTAACAATGAACCGTATTTATTAAATCAGGTTAATGTTTAATTTATATAGATTGTGCTATTTGTTAATTCATATTTGTACATTGCTGTTTAAAAGTTTGGGATCAGTACGATTTTTGATGTTACAGTCTTTTCTGCTCATCAAGGCTGTGTTCATTTGATTAAAAATACAGAATTAAAACAGTAATATTGTGAAATATTATTGCAATTTAAAATAGTGGCTTTCTATTTTAAGTTGCTTTAAAATGCAATTTATTCCTGTGGTGAAATCTAAAATTTCAGCATCATTACTCCAGTTTTCAGTGTCACATGATCCTTCAGAAATCATTCTAATATGCTGATTTATTATCAGTGCTGTAAACATTTGTGCGGCCAAATTTGTATTTTTTATTTTTTTGGAACCTATGATCGTTTTTTCAGGATTTTTTGATTAATAAAACGTTAAAAAAATAGCAATTTATTTAAAATAGAAATCTTTTGTAACAATATAAATTACCTATTCAAAGTTTGGGGTCAGTCATTTTTTTCTTTTAGTTAATCCACTGAGTTTCATTAACTAACAATGAACAGTATTTATTAGATCAGGTTAGTGTTTAATTTATTTTGTGCTATTTGTTAAATCATATTTGTTCAAAAGTTTGGGATCAGTAAGATTTAAAAAAAAAATTCTGCTCATCAAGGTGGCAGAAAAAACAGTAATATTGTGAAATATTATTGCAATTTAAAATAGTGGTTTTCTATTTTAAGTTGCTTCAAAAAATAATTTATTTCTATGATGCAAAGCTGAATTTTCAGCATGATTACTCCAGTTTTCAATGTCATATGATCCTTCAGAAATCATTCTAATATGCTGATTCATCAATATTTGAAACAGTTGTGCTGCTTAATATTTTTTTGGAACCTATGATACTTTTTTTCAGGATTCTTTAATGAATAAATCATTAAAAAGAACAGCATTTATTGAAAATAGAAATCTTTTGTAACAATATACACCACAGTTCAAAGTTTGATGTCTTTCTTTCTTTGAAAGAAATTAATACTTTTATTCAGCAAACATATGTTAAATTGATAAAAAATGATAGTAAAGACTTATTATATTGTTAGAAAGATTTCTGTTTTGAATAAATGCTATTTATAACTTTTTATTAATTAAATAATCCTGAAAAAAGTATCACAGGTTTCCAGCATTGATATTAATTCAGCATATTAGGATGATTTCTGAAGAGTAATGGCTAATGAAATTCAGCTTTGCATCACAGAAATAATTTTTTATCAAAATATATTAAAATGAAAACTTATTTTAAACTGCAATAATATTACATTAGCTTTTTCCAGTATTTTTTATCAAATGAAAGGAACTTTGATGAGCATAAGAGACTTCTATATAAAACATAAAAATCTTAAAAACGCCAGTGTAAATTTGTGTTAATTGTACAACTTGAAATGTTAAAAATGCTTTTTAATATGCACAAAATTACTTCACCTTGGAAAAAACAAACAAACAAAAAAAACTGTTTTTCAACATGAAAATAGCCTTGAATGCTGGCTTTGTGTTCAAACAAACTAATGTAACAAATGAAACAAATCAACATGTTTGCACATATTTAACATATTTATTTGTCAAAAAGAAAGATACGCATTTTAAACATGCTTTCATTTTAACATGTCTCGTCTGTTTCTGTGTCTCCACAGAGGTCAATTTGTTCAATCCATCTCAGATCTCAGAGAAAGTCCTTCTGCGTATCCTTAAACACCCTGACGTGATCCAGGACATCAAATTCAACGAGAACGACAAGAAATCGGCGCAACACTACCTTTATCTGCGTGGCAAACCCGTGGACTACTTCATCCTCATACTGCAGGTAATGCCACAAACTGACGCCAATTACTGTACCTGATTCTTAGCTGGGTCATGGCTTGGAGGGCTTTTAAAGCCAATTAGTGAAATTTTTTAAAGCCATTGCCTTCTGTTGCCACATGCTAAAACTGAAGACTCAATTCAGTGAGTATAAATGAGACTTTCTGTTTTTAGTTTATATGGGCTAAATGTCTGTAATCTCTCTCTAATCAAGCTGAACATCTGTATGTTGTGCATTATGGTCTGTTAGAAATGATTTCAGAAGACCTTAGGAGACATTTTGAGACGTAAACAACCTTTCGAAAGTTTCAAAAGCATTATTGACCTCAGTCAAAAAGCACATCCCAAAACTATGTCTGAACTACAACTGTTTCATATAAAGAAATTGGGCCAAAATACCTTGTAACAGTTGCACAACTGCAGTAAAGTAGCAATAAAAAGCGTGTGATTGACGTTATTGCCAATAAAGCACGTTTTACGACCAAATATATGTCTGCACACGCTTTCCCATCCATTAGCTTGGTTATTTGAACCATTTGTTTAAGATACGCCACTGTGTTCAATTGTTGTCACCTGGATGAAGCTCATTTTGTGATGCAAATATCCAAATGATTTTCTGAAGAGCAGATGTTTAGTTGTACATTTTCCCACAGTGGTGCCATCATCCATCACTTATTCCTTCATTCATTCTCTCAGTCTCAGTCTGGGGTTTGTTGTTGGTATTATTGGCCTCTAAACAATCATTAGTCCATTCAGCCAGAGATGGTGGTTAAACATCACATGCCCACCTCAGCCTTTCACTCATTCAGCGAATTACAGACCCCACACATTGTTTCTTCTATAATGGGTGTTTAAAACCATGATAATCTTAAAAAAAATGAGGGGAAGCCACATAATGTCACTAAAATAGTTGTTTTTGCAGGTTTTATAAAGGTAAATTTAAGATTTAAAGGAATAGTTCACTTAGAAATTAAAAAAAAAATCAGCATTTACTGACCCTCATGTTGTTTTAAATCAATATGATTTTTTTTTCTGTAAATTAAGAGTAACACAATACATCAATATGTTCTCTAAATGAGAGTGCACTGTACAAAGCAATGTATTTTAGTGTCTCTTTTGATTCTATTATAGTTTTATTATGCCTATATTTATTATATTTTGAATTATTTTTATATGATCTGTTTTAGTTTTTTTTATTTATAGTTAAATTAAGTATTTTTTAGTTTTTGTCAGCTGTATTTTTTTTTTGTATTATTTTTGAGTTTTAAGTTTAGGCTCATTTTAAGTTAAACTAAATGAAAGGGAGAAAGGGAGTTGTTTTGGCAACTGAAATAAGGTTTATTTCAGGTAAAGTTTATTTAAAAAATGTTACATTTTATTACATTTTTATTAAATGTTAGTTTTCAGTTTCTAAGAAAACAAGTATTAATATTTGAATCTTGTCTTTCAAGTAAATTTATCTCAATTGAAGGATGTTTAAATATTTTTTTTTTAAAAATAAGACCAAAATAACGAAGAGCTTTAGATTTAAGGCCTTTTTAAGGCTTTCATTTGTGAAAAGTCAGATTAATTTACCTGCAAAAAAAAAAATATTGCACATATATGCAAATATATATTGTTGTTTTTTAAAGATGAGTTGTATTCATTTGATCAAAAATACTGAAAAATACAGCAAAATATTATTGCAATTTAAAATAACAGTTTTCTATTTTAATATTCTTTCAAAAATAATTGATTTCTGTGATCAAAGCTGAATTCTCAGCATCGTTACTCCAGCTTCAGTGTCACATCAGACATCAGTGTTGGAAAGAGTTGTGCTGCTTAATTTTTTATGAATAAAAGTTTAAAAATAAAGCATTTTCTTAAAAATAGAAATCTTTTCTAATAATATAAGTCTTTAATATCACTTTTTGTCAATTTAACACATTCTTTTTGAGTATCATTTTTTTAAAAGCCTTTGAATGATAGTGTATGTTATTAAAAAAGATTTCTATTTTAAATAAATGCTGTTCCTTTTTTATTTATTCATCAAAGAATCCTGAAAAAATATCACAAGTTCCAAGAAAACTAAGTAATGATGCAGAAAATTTAGCCTTGCTTCCAAGGAAGAAATCATATTTTAAACTATGTTAAAATAGAAAACTCTTATTTCAAATTGCAATAATATTTTACAATATTACAGTTTTTTTATGTATTTTTCAATCAAATAAATGCAGCCGTGGTGAGCAGAAGAGACTTCTTTAACAAACATTAAAAATGTTACTAATCCTAAACTTTTGAACACCAGTGTACAACTTGTGTCGTTTGTGATTCTTTCACTTCACAACCCTGATCTGTTCCTTGAACTGTGATGGATTGAACTTGTCAAGTTCAAGTAGTCCGGTTAAAATGTCTGAAGTCGGTACACCAGTGTAGATTATTCACAGTGAGAAGGAGATTCATTAATAGATGATGAAGTGCACACTCGCAGCAGTTTGAGGCTGGTAAATATGTCATGCATCTGTTTTTGTGGCTTCAGTTATTTATTATTTAAAGCAGCTCAGTGATGTGTTTGTGGAAGCAGGATATGCTGTATTATGATGATTATTTAATACATTGAGTGCGCTTGCAAGTCGACTTCCCAACGTGGAGACCTTTCTTTCCTGGCACCGGTTGAAGACGGCCTCCAGCCGGGCCTCAAGCTGAGAGCGGCCGAGTGACCTTCATCAAAGATTAATGCTGCTTTCTCTGAGGTGTCAGGCTTTGTGCTAAAGACTCAAAGCACTTCTTCTGATGCACTCCTATGCGTATGTGCTAAAACCACTTGGAGCTTGTGAGGGGGAAAAAAAGTGTAGATTTTCAAAACAAAAGATGATAGACAAGTGAAAAAAGTAAAGGACAAGATTTGAGAGAGTTTTCACCACCTGATCCCATGACGAAAAATTTACTTGTGGGAACTTTTTTGCAAGACATGAAATACCAACTACAGTGCCTTGCAAAAGTATTCATACCCCTTCATTTTTTTCACGTTTTGTTGCAGCATTATGTTAAACTGCTTTAAATTAGTTTTTTCCCACATCAGTTTACACATACACCATAATAATGACGAAGCAAAAACCAGATTTGCACGTTTTTACAGATTTATTACAAATAAAAAACTGAAATAAGTATTCATACCCTTAACTCAGTACATAGTCGAAGCACCTTTACAGCCTCAAGTCTTTTTGGGTATGATGTGACAAGCTTTGCACATCTGCATTTGGCAATTATCTGCCATTCATTTCACCTCTTAAGCTCTATTAGCTTGGATGGGGGCTGGCAGACATTTTCTAGAGTCCTAGTTGTTCCAATCGTCTTCTATTATGGGTAATGCTTCTGTGAACCTTCAATGCAGCAGATTTTTTTCTGAACTCTTCCCTAGATCATTGCCTTAACGCAAGTCTGTCACTGAGCTCTACAGGCAGTTATCTTGACCTCTGGACTTGTTTTTTGCTCTGATATGCATTTTCAGCTGTTAGACCATTTCTTAGAGGTGTGTGCCTTTCTAAATCATACTCATTCAAATGAATTTGCCACAGTTTAACCCTCTGGGCCTCCTCATTAAGGGGTCACACTTGGCTCCCTCGCGGTCAAAAGTGACCGAAGCCTTAAAAAGTAACTTTTTTTTTTCTTCAGGAAAATCAATTAAATACATTTTTGTTCAATAATATTTTGTAATTGTTATTTAGAATTTTTAGCATTTTTTACGAATCTATGCAATATTTATACAGTTTTAATGAGCAATTTTTTTCCACTAGAATTATATTTTATATTATATTTTTTTATTTAATTATGTATTTATTATTTTTCAATAAATACAACATTTCACAATAGTGTAAAAACATTTAAAATCCATTTTTTTTAACTGAAAATTGCACCATCTAGTGGCATAAAAAATAAAAACTTGTGTAATGCCATGTAAACTCCTGTATCTCCCTATGTACATATATACAGGGGCTTTGGGATTCCTATTGTGTTTTTTTGTTTTTTTTACTGTTTCTTCATTTTAATAGGCTTTGCATTTAGAAATATATTCAGACATTCTAAAAGATTACTTTTGGCAAGGTTTAGATTTTTTTTTTGATTGGATAAATATCAGGTTTTGCATTTTTCTGCTTATTTCTGTGTGTCTTTGTGTGTGTCTGTGTGTGTGTGTGTGTGTGTGTGTGTGTGTGCGCGCGTGTGTGTGCGTGTGTGTGTCAGTTCTGTACTTTTGTTATTTTAGAGTGTCAGTCCTTGCTTGCTGAACACTTCTTTTCAGCACAGTGGCTGATTTGTAGCTTGCACTACCAAAAGATTCTCTGAATTATCACATTTTTTCATATTTCCCATTCATTTCCTATGTCGGTCATTTTTGACCGCGAAGGAGCCAAGTGTGACTAATTTTTTTTTTGACCCTTTAACATATCCGAATCATGTCACTGATTTTTTTTTTGTACTCGCATAGCTAATGCAACAAAAGTCACCAAGTGTCATCTCATTCTGATGAAGCTACGATTTTTAAAAATTCAAAACATAAAATTTTTCGGTCAAAAATGACCGAAGAGGCCTAGAGGGTTAACTCCACTCGAAGTGTAGTAACATCT
Organism: Garra rufa; assembly: GCF_049309525.1. NCBI lineage: Eukaryota > Metazoa > Chordata > Actinopteri > Cypriniformes > Cyprinidae > Garra > Garra rufa. The sequence continues at coordinate 47,660,515 of NC_133365.1, read as the reverse complement.
AGAAGCAATATGAATGCTCCTGAGCTAAATTTCGAGTGTCCCAGAAAAGGGTATGAATACTTATGCAACGGGATCTTTTCAGTTTTTTATTTCTAATAAATTTGCAAAGTTGTTACAAACCTGTTTTGTGCTTTGTCATTATGGTGTATGAGATGTAGATTGATGTGGGAAAAAAGTCATTTAAAGCGGTTTAACATAAGGCTGCAACATAGCAAAACGTACCAAAAAAAGGAGTATGAATACTTTCGCTAGGCACTGTACATATCACTGCAGTTTCCAACAACAACAGTAGAGGCGGTAAAACAGCAAGCACTTGTATTTGTTTTCGTGCACTGTTATGATTGCAGCTCCATGTTTTGCTTTCTGGATGTAACAAGCTTGATCGGTAGCTCAGCCGACACGGAAATGGACTTAGGATGCGGAATCTTTGGGAACGAATGTTGTGAAAAACATGACTCGCAGTGAAAGAGCTGAAAGATGTGAGATCGAAAAACAAGCTAAAACGGCATGCTTGTGATTGCGTTTTTACATCAAATTCACTTTTGGTTGCCTTAAATTAAGGTTTTAGATACTCATGATAAATTTAAAATGCAGCTTTTAGGTTGTTTTTAAAAAAAAATCTACACAATTATTTTTTTCTGTAAATAATTCTAAATAAGAATGATTTTAATCTACAAGATAAAAATAAAGGATAAACATATAAAGCTAAGTTTAGCTTTCAAGGGTTTTTTTCTCTGTAAAAAAGAGACCAACATTTAAATTGGGAATTATATTATAAGTTTGGCTTTTAGATTTTGTTTTTCAAAACATTTTTTCTCTCTCATAATCAAAACCAGTTAATTAAAAAATAAATAATTTGCTTGGTTTTAGTTTTTTCCTTGCAAAATCTAAAAACAATGTAGTATAAATGAAGAAAAACCTTTTTTCTCTGTAAAAAATCTAAAACAAAAATCTTCAGTTTAACTTGTAGATATTCTACAACAATTTAGGAAATACTGGCTTTTAAATTTTATTTTTCCAAAAATTTACAAGATTATTTTTTGTTTTTAAAAAACTGCACAATTTGTTTTTTTTTTCTCTCTCAAAATCAAAATAAATTCATTCAAAATAAAGCATTAGCTTAGTTTTAGATTAGTTTTAAGCTTTAGTTTTAGTTTTTTGCAAAATCTAAAAACAATGTATTATTAAGAATAAATATACAGTTTAGTTTTCAATATTTTTTTCTCTGTAACAAATCTAAAAAAAAATTGTTTAACATTTAGAATTTTTTTAATTCTACAACTATATTTAATTCAGGAAATGTAGTATAAGTTTTAGATTTAGTTTTAGAAAATGTTTTAATCTGAAAGATTTTTTTTCTTGCAAAATCTAAAAACAGTGTAGTAATATAGGTAAATATACAGTTTGGATTTAGATTTTTTTTTTTCTCTGTAAAAAAGTTTAACTTTTAGATTTTTTTTATTCTACAATTAAATGTAATTTAGGAAATATAGTATAAGTTTGGCTTTTAGATTTTGTTTTTCAAAAATGTACAAGATTAGGTTTTTGTTTTTCTAAAAATCTGCACAGGTTTTTTTTCTTTCTCTCTCAAAATCAAAACCAGTTAATTGAAAATAAAACAGTAGCTTAGTTTTAGATTTTCAGTTTTAGACAATTTCTTTAATCTGCAAGATTATTATTATTATTATTATTTTTTTTTTTTTTGCAAAATCTAAAAACAATGTGGTATAAAGGAAAAATGTACAGTTTGGCTTTCAGATTTTTTTTTCTCCATAAAAAAACAAAAATGTTTCTACAACTAAATTTAATTTAGGAAATATAGTATAAATTTGGCTTTTAGATTTTTGGTTTTCGAATTGTTTTTTTCTCTTCAAAAACTTAAAAGCATATCAAGATTTATTTAGATTTTTTAATTTGACAAAATAATTTAATTCAAGAAAGATGCAAGTTATAGTACAAATTTAGTTTTTAGATTTTAGAAAAAAAGGACAGTGGCATTGTTTAGTAAAAAACTAGAGTTTTAGCTTTAGATTTTTTAGCAGCAGTTTTTAGTAGATGAATTTGGAGAGATCTTGATGAGAGTTTTAGATTATTTGATTTTTGGCTGCTGTGATTTACTCTCATGGTATTATTTGTAAATCGAAGGTTGTTTTTTGTTTGTGAACACTGGTTATAATTATGTTAATAATGTTAACAAAAGCTTATTATTTGGCCTATTTATTTGTTTAAAAATCTTCTGTACTAAAGGGCTATGAGACTTCTGGTTCATTATCCACTATAGATAAAAAAACGAGAAGAATAACAACGTGCAGTAAACGGTAAAAGTGTTTGCATTACAAGCCAGTGTGTTCATAATTAAGATAATACATTACTCACTAATTTGCAATATCAAGCAGCAAAACAAGCTGCTTTGTACAGCTAAAAATAGCTGGATGTGGACGAGACCGGAAACCAGACTCATAAAATTTACACAGGTCCGCACCCAGTCTTATGGGAAGAAAAAGGTGGATATCCCAAAAAAATACCAGCATAATTAATTATACAACATATTCAAGAGTGACTAATCATTCAGACAAACTCTAGACTAAATGATTTGGGAAAAAGGTAGTTTTGCACATCCCTATTTCGAACTCGCCTTTGTGAGGGAGAGAATTACAGCAGTGCAGGAAGAGAAGCTGTGATTGTTTCTTATGTACACAAACACTTGAAGATGTTTGCTTGTCCTCGCTGCACATGAGCACTGTTGTTAGTAACTCCAACAGAGACCTCTAAAACATACTCATAGTAATTTTACTGTGTGTGTTTGGCCACCCACGATATTTGTTTGTGAATGATTGACAGTGCTGTTGCTGAGAAGAGGTTACTGAGTGATGCAACTTAGCGAGGCCTACTGCACGTACACACACACACACACACACACACACACACACATAAACAAACATCTCAACACCTCCATTATTATCCAGCCCATCTGCCTTCATTGCTGGCTCACTGTGTGGATGAGACAAATTCAATTCAATTCAATTCAATTCAAGTTTATTTGTATAGCGCTTTTCACAATACGAATCGTTGCAAAGCGCTGTACAAAAGTTTAGGCTACTACAATATATTTAGTAATTTTAGTATTTAGTGGTGAATACTGTATGTCAAGTCGATGTACATATGATATAAATGTTAAAATCAGTAACTGTGTAATCAAACAGATGATGAACACTAATTGCAATGATTATGTGCTGTGATCAAACTTGTAAGAAAATTATGTAGTGCTGTATGTTGTTTCAAGGCTGGCATCATCTGCGGTCCTCTGAGGGGTCGGCATCATCTCTTCTTCTGAATCCAGACTGAATCTTGTGTAAATCCTAGTTACCACGGGATGGAAATCCCGTGGCAGAAACAGAGAAACAAATAGAGAAATAATTAGCGTAGCTGCTGTTCCAACTTCCAACCAAACAAAAATGATGTGTTTAGCCCAAGCCGAAGAATATTAATGTGCATTTGATCAGATGTAACTGAAGTACAACGTTATGAGATACATTATGTGAATGCTTGGCTAAAGAGATGAGTCTTTAATCTAGATTTAAACATAGAGAGTGTGTCTGAACCCCGAACGTTATCAGGAAGGCTATTCCAGAGTTTGGGACCCAAATGAGAAAAGGCTCTCCCTCCTTTAGTGGACTTTGCTATCCTAGGTACTACTAAAAGTCCAGAGTTTTGCGACCTTAGGGAGCGTGAGGGATTGTAGCGTAGTAGGAGACTAGTTAGGTATGCAGGAGCTAAACCATTAAGGGCCTTAAAGGTAAGAAGTAATATTTTGTAAGTGATACGGAACCTAATAGGTAGCCAGTGTAGAGACTGTAAAACTGGGGTAATATGATCATATTTTCTTGATCTGGTAAGTACTCTAGCAGCTGCATTTTGGACTACCTGTAGCTTATTTATTGAAGAAGCAGGACAACCACCTAGTAGTGCATTACAATAGTCCAGTCTAGACGTCATGAATGCATGAACTAACTTTTCTGCATCAGAGTTAAACTTTGCATTCGGGATGTACAGAAGGTTCGTTCTTCTTTTGTTAGAAAAAAAAATAAAAAAAAAAAAAATATATATATATATATATATATATATATATATATACTGTATGTAAGGAATAATTGACGACGGGCCGTAGACAGTGTTGCCAGATTGGGCGGTTTTCCGCCCAATTGGGCTTCTTTTGATCGGCTTGGACCGGAGAATAACGCATTGAGTGGGTAGACAAAATTTGGGCTGCTTTAAAAAAATAAAAGCCGCCCAATCAGCTGCTTTTTTCTTTGCTTTTATCATTAGTCATTGTTATTTTAATAAAAGCTCAAAGTATCACAGTAATATAATGTGTAGTGCAGTCATCAACTCATTTTTGCTTAACGCAACCCTTACTGGTTTAGTTTAACAGAGACCTGTCAATCAATTTACATCTTTAACGTTAGTGAGATGTGATGACTTGTGAGTGACGGGGTTTTGGCCTTATAACGGGCAAGATTTTGAATATGCAGCTTATTCATTTATTCATTTTAAATAATTGCGATGGCAAAGTGGCCTAAATATAAGTTACACGATAAAAAGTCTAAGTGGATTACACAAGAGAGATGAATAGAAGACTTCTAAATATAATTGTAACTGAAATAAGAAAACGTGGGTGTGTGCATGAACGTAAATGCCAGCTACATTACATTTGTTTCTCATCACTTTATTGTGCACTTTTTGCACAGAAATTAGCATATTTTTACTGTGGACATTGAAAATGATGCATGTGTTTTTCCAAGGGTTAAAGTCATCGGTTAATTTCCACTTCGAAAAGAAGACATGCATATTTTCGGACTGTTTTGGTCCATATTCCTGTGAAATTGATTTATCTTTATTTTATTTTGTCATTATTATTTTTTTAAAGAGATAAAAATGGTCCTTATCAACCTTGACATGGCAATAAAATTCTCATTATTTTGGCAGTTAAAATTTGGGCTGGTTTTTGTTGAAGTGGGCAGGTTTTGAGCTTTTGGTAGAATTCTTAGAAAATAATGCACACACCTCGGGTGTGCATTATTTTCGCAGAATTCTACGGCCCGAAGTCAGTTATTCCGCTTATACTACAGTTACCACACCTCAAGACATCGATCAGATGATATATTTCAAGACATTAGTCCGGTTTTTATCCTTAAAACGCTATTGTGAGTAGGATTAATTTCTTACGCAGCTCATCCAACAGCTTCGTTGCTAGTTCCAAAATGTCATTTTAGACCTAGTAACGACGCTTGAGCCGTTGATAACAAACTAATGCAGTTACTAATGAAGTTTAGACCGACCGACAGACAAGCAGATGGACAACAAGAGAGGGGGGAGAGAGTTTAAGATCATAAATTACCTCTCTCAAGTCTGTGTGTCTCTCAAAGGTGACTGGCAGCATCGTCTCTACTGACAGTTAAACTTTAAGTTCATTTTCTTCAAGACCACGCCGTTGTTACCTCTCATGAGAACTGTCATGTCGTTTTTAAGCTGTTTATCGTCAGAGATGCGCTAACAACATTAGCGCGAGTGCTATCTGTATGTGTGTGCGTCTGTGAGTGAGAGAGAGCGAGAGAAATAGAGTATGTGCTTTCTGTACATAATAAAACGTAATATTGTGGAAAAAACATGGACATAATCTGTCGTTTTTATCCTGTTTACCGTATGTATTAGTTTTGCCAGTGTCACTGTAGCTTTTGGTTATTTTGCTGTTTTGGGCTATAAGGACCTTTGAAATAACTGAAATCGTGTGGAAGTGATATAGACATGCACTGCGGTCAAAAGCTGCCTGGAACTTCGTTCGCTGTGCGTTTCCCTGAAAATAATGCACACCTCTAGAACGTTCGTCAGCCAATCAGATTCAAGCATTCAACGGCCCTGTAGTATGTATATATATATATATATATATATATATACACACATATATACATATATACATATAAACACATATATATATATATATATATATATATATATACATATATACACATATATACATATATACATATATACACATATATAACAACAGACTGACAATTGACAAAATATTTTGTGACAAAAATAGTAAGGTCCCATTTGTTAACATTTGTTAATGCATTAACTAACATAAACTATCCATGAACAATAACATGTATTTTTACAGCATTTATTAATTTTTGTTAATGTTAGGTAATAAAAGTTTTCATGTTAGTTCACAGTACATTAACTAATGTTAATAGAGATAACATTACATTTTAATAATATATTAATACATTTTGAACTTAATATTGACTAAGATTAACAACTGCTATATAAATATTGTTAACTAATATAAATTATGTTAATGAATGAAACCTTATTGTAAAGTGTTACCATAATAATAGTAATAATAATAGTAATAATAATAATGCAGTTATTGACTTAAGAAATAGCTTTTGCATTATTATTATTATTATTATTATTAAAATGCAAAAATGATTGAAGTCAGTATTTTTTATTTTGATTATTTATTACAACACAGTACCTTATTGTAACGTGTTACAATAATAATAATAATAATAATAATAATAATAATAATAATAATAATAATGCAGTCATTGACTTTGAATTCAACATTTGTATTTTGATTATTATTAATACTATTACAACACAAAACCTTATTTTAAAGTGTTACAACAACAATAATAATAATAATTAATAATAAAATGCAGAATGATTAAGTCATAAGTGACAGATATTAAGTCAATATTTGTTTTATTTTGATTATTATTAATATTATTTATTACAACAGAAAAACGCACACATACAAAAATAATAATGCAATCAACTTAAGAAATAGTTTTTACATTTTTTTTATTATTATTAAAATGCAAAAGAAAATATTGAAGTCAATATTTTTTTTGGATTCTCGTTATATTACATATATTATATTAATATTATTATATATTATAATATTATTTATTAATACATAAAACTGTCTGTATTAAAAAAATAAAAAATTGGCTTCAGTAAAAACAATAGAAGATAATGTTTTTCAATGTATTATTATTATTATTGTTGTTATTTAACATGCAACACTTGGCTTTATTTAAATACAATAGAAGTCAGTGTTTTTGCATTTTTATTATTAGTTTTATTAAAATAACTTGGCATCATTTAAAAATACAAGAAATCAATATTTATTATTATTATTATTATTATTATTATTATTATTATTATTATATTAATAATGAAAAAAGGCTCAAATAAGTTGATGATTTTATTATTTAAATGTGTGTTTAATGATATTGTAACAACTTGGTATGCAAGATTGTTTGTTGTTGACAACTTAAGGTGGTATATGTTTTCTTAAGTGTGTATAAAATAGACAGCTGTGAACTTTTCCCTTTGCCAGCACACATATATTCCCTCTCCCCACCTCATAGCCATGCATTAGTATATTAAGCGGCACAAGGACGATTAGGATGGTCTATTTAAAGATCTCTACTCTGTGTTTCTTATGTTTGTGTGTGTGTGTGTGTGTGTGTGTATGCTTTTTGTCCTGGAGGTCTTTCGCAGTTAGGTCAGTTCGTATATCTGTAAAACGAGATTGATCTGATCTTCCAGAAAAACAGGATTCATGCAGCAGTTGCAGTCCCCGCCCTGCAAACACTCACTCATCTCACTCCCTTGATTCTCACATTCTCACTTTGTGTGTGTAAGTGTGTGTATCAACAGTGTGATCATGCTGCATTGTGCACCTCATTGTGTGGACATCAGTCACTCGCTGGTATTTGGCCCCCTCTCGTAGAGCTTGTGTGCGTGTCGTTTTTGTCTGGGTGGATTTACTGTGCTACAGTTCTCACATTCCTCTTGACCAAAGCTCAGATTCACACACTCCTGTCGTTTTAATTCACCCTGAGCCTTCTCTGTCTATTTGACAGCTAGTCGTTTTACCTTTGTTCATTTATGTGTCTGTTCACCTTCCAGAAAAAAATGACTCTAATTTTCCTTGTGTTTGGGAAACTAGTCATGTGGTATGTTCACTATTCAAAAGGGCAAAAGGTTGCGGCTGTGTCCCAGGTTCATTTAAAGGATTCGTTCAGTCCAAAATGAGAAATTGGCCTCATTTATTCAAACGTGAACCATTTTTCTGATTAAAAAACAGAACTGGAGACGTTTTGAAGAATGTTAAAGCTGCTAATTTAAATACAATGAAAGCATACAGTGACTAAAAAATGTCATTGAAGATGAGATTTTTCAGTCAATAGTGACCTAAATGTGACTCTTTCTTATATTAAGCCATCACGTGGCTTCAGAAGTATTTTTGGAGCTTGTCAGCCCCAGTCCTCATTATTGAGATGAACACTCTGATCTATCCGCATAATTTCTTCTTATGTTTTTTTCGAAAGAGAAATTTCCTTTACTCACCACCATGCCATCCAAGATGTTCATGTCTTTCTTTTTTCTGTCGGAAAGAAATTAAGGTTTTTGAGGAAAACATTCCAGATTTTGTTCTCCATATAGTGGACATCAGTGGTGTCAATGGGTTAAAGGTCCAAATTGCAGTTACTATACAGCTTCAAAGGGCTCTACATGATCCCAGCCAAGGAATGAGGGTCTTACCTAGTGAAACGATCAGTCATTTTCTCAGAAAAATACAAATGTATATACTTTTTTAACCACAAATGCTCATCTTGCACTAGCTCAACTTGGT